>NC_030423.2:6898902-7193902 GCF_001660625.3 Ictalurus punctatus | reverse complement strand
GTCGACTTCCGGGTTCTGCGTCTCCTCCGTTCTCCTGCTGCATCCATGTTTCGGCGGAAGATTCTGTCACAAATCGTGACAGAGCAGAGATAAGGCGGATGCAAGTGCAGGACAACAGTTGTTTATTTAAAGAGACAGGCAGGCAGACAAATCCAAAACGTGATCCAAAACGTAATCCATAAACATGCAAGAGGTCAGGCGATTGGCAAACAGGCATACACGGGGCTAGGCAGGAATCTAGGTCGATAACCAAAACAAGACACGAACTAGAACGAGGGACTGGAAGCGGAGAATCCAGTGCGAACTGACTATGACCATGACTATGACTATGACGTGAACTAAATTAACGCTAAACATTTACTTACGACTTATTAATCTTCCGCGTTGTGTGCTGGGAAGCGCGCGGTATATATGCAGACCTGATTAGCGTGTAAACTGCTATCAGCTGGGAGCAATACAGACCCACGTGAATTCCCAGCCAATGACGGAACAGGGAGGAGACATGACAAACATAAACAAAACACACGTGTCCCAATGTCACTACAGCCAACAGCAGAAAAGCACGTGCTCGCGCATTCACGCTTAGAGCACGCTGCTTCAAGGGGGAATCGTGACACATACATATACACACACACACACACACACACACACACATATACATATATATATATATATATATACATATATATATATATATATATATATATATATATATATATATATATATATATATATATATATATATATATATATATATATATATACACACACACATATACACACACACAGTATATCCCAAAAGTGAGTACACTCCTCACATTTTTGTAAATATTTGATAACTTTTCATGTGACAACACTGAACAAATGACACTTTGCTACAATGTAAAGTAGGGAGTGTACAGCTTGTGTAACAGTGTAAATTTGCTGTCCCCTCAAAATAACACACAGCCATTAATGTCTAAACTGCTGGCAACAAAAGTGAGTACACCCCTAAGTGAAGATGTCCAAATTGGGCCCAATTAGCCATTTTCCCTCCCCGGTGTCATGTGACTTGTTAGTGTTACAAGGACTCAGGTGTGAATGGGGAGCAGATGTGTTAAATTTGGTGTCATCGCTCTCACACTCCCTCATACTCGTCACTGGAAGTTCAACATGGCACCTCATGGCAAACTACTCTCTGAGGATCTGAAAAAAAGAATTGTTCGCTACATAAGATGGCCTAGGCTATAAGAAGATTGTCAAGACCCTGTTACTGAGTTGCAGCATGGTGTCAAAGACCATACAGCGGTTTAACAGGACAGGTTCCACTCAGAACACGCCTCACCATGGTCAACCAAAGAAGTTGAGTGCACGTGCTCAGCATCATATCCAGAGGTTGTCTTTGGGAAATAGACGTATGAGTGCTGCCAGCATTGCTGCAGAGATAGAAGGGGGGGGCTGTCAGTGCTCAGACCATATGCCGCACACTGCATCAAATTGGTCTGCATGGCTGTCGTCCCAGAAGGAAGCCTCTTCTTGATGCACAAGAAAGCCCACAAACAGTTTGCTGAAGACAAGCAGACTAAGGACATGGATTACTGGAACCATGTTCTGTGGTCGGATGAGACCAAGATAAACTTATTTGGTTCAGATGTTGTCAACGGTGTGTGGTGGCAACCAGGTGAGGAGTACAGAGACAAGTGTGTCTTGCCTACAATCAAACATGGTGGTGGGAGTGTCATGGTCTGGGGCTGCATGAGTGCTGCCGGCACTGGGGAGCTACAGATCATTGAGGGAACCATGAATGCCAACATGTACTGTGACATATTGAAGCACAGCATGATCAGTATACAGTATTCCAGCATGATAACGACCCCAAAGACACCTCCAAGATGACCACTGCCTTGCTAAAGAAGCTGAGGGTGAAGGTGATGGACTGGCCAAGAATGTCTCCAGACCTAAACCCTACTGAGCATCTGTGGGGCATCCTCAAACGGAAGGTGGAGGAGCACAAGGTCTCTAACATCCACCAGCTCTATGATGTCGTCATGGAGGAGTGGAAGAGGACTCCAGTGGCAACCTGTGAAGCTCTGGTGAACTCCATGCCCAAGAACGTTTAAGCAGTGCTGGAAAATTATGGTGGCACACAAAATATTGACACTTTGGGCCCAATTCAGACATTTTCACTGAAGAGTGTACTCATTTTTGTTGCCAGCGGATTAGACATTAATTGCTGTGTGTTGAATTATTTTGAGGGGACAGCAAATTTACACTGTTACATAAGCTGTACACGCACTAATTTACATTGTAGCAAAGTGTGTGTATATATATATATATATATATATATATATATATATATATATATATATATATACACACACACACACACACACACACATATACACACACACACACATCACTTTTTACAACTGGTTAGTTTCTTGATAACAAGAGACTAATATGGAAGCACTTTTTAGCTTGCACAGAAGTTGAAAATAATTCCAACATAATTGAAATGATAAAATACTGAACTCAGGTAAGTTGAATACAGCATTCAACCCTTTATACCCTTACATAAGAGCTGTACAACTTACACACACACACACACACACACACACACACACACACACAGTGTGGCTGATAATTGTACTCAGTCAGCAGTGCTCTCACAATATGCCACTCCAGAGGAAATACCCATGTCTTCCTGTGTTGCCATGGCAGCAGCAGTGCTGATCAATGGTGAGGATGGGGTTTTGGGCCTGAGCTGCTCTAAACCACTAGAAAAAAACCACAAATGTTTGCTGTTCCCATTGTGGTCTTCTGAGCTGTGTTGGGTCACTGTGTTGCTGATGCTCTCCTCATATGTATCTCTATCCCAGGGCCTGCTAATACACACTCTCTCACATACACTGCTGTGAGAACTCACTGACTGCTTCTGTTGTGGCAATGCAACCTTCTGATATAGTGATAAGAATGCTAGTGTGGGGAAGTATGGCTACCAAGCTTTTCAACAGAGGCCTTAAATATTTATGTCTGTCATTATACAAAAGACCTGATAATGGGCCTCATTTAACAATCTTTCAGTAAAGTATGGGTGTAAACTCACTGCTTTAATCTGTATCTACTTATTGCTCAAAATATGGGTATGATTTCATATTCAATTTTAAGATGGAAGTAGGTCAAACTTTTTTTTTTTTTGTATTTTTATGTTAGCACTAGAGTTGGGGTACTCGATCTTGAACTCGGACTCAAGTCCAGACTTGAGTCCAATTATGAATAAACTTGGACTTGTCAAGGATTCGGGTAAATTTGTACTCGAACTTGACACGGACTCTGACATTTTGCACTCAGTCGAGTACAGTCAATTCCGCATCATGTGTAACATGAAAGAAAGATAAAAAATAAATAACAACATAAAATTAAGATAACAAGAAATGAATGAATGTCTCCCTGCCTGCTAGGTGAAAGCCATCTCTACAACTCTATTCTATACTCTCCCTCTCAGCCTATGTAACTGTGGGGGAGAGGCATCAAATAGTTGAAATGTCAACTCGAGCTGGAGGACACAATATAGTGTGATACAAAAACAAAACAGGTTAATTTGTAATTTTCATACACTTCTAATATAATAAAAGTTCTGCATATACCTCCATATCCCTTTTCTTCTTTGAAACCATTTTTTGATAGGATACTAGCTGAGGTGCTGATATCATGAAATAAAAATATTAAATGGCAATGGAAAGATGTAATAGTGGTGTTTTTTGTTACATTCAGTGTTCTATAGTGCGACCATTTCACTCGCATTTGCGACTCAAAAGTACTTTGTTCGACTGTGAAAAACAAAGATATAGATATAGTTATAGATAGATATAGTTGCACCGGTGCGGGTAACCTGTTCGGAGTTGTATAACGCAATCGGCATATAAAATACAGATGAAATGAAGAGTTACACTGTACATCATCTGCTTTTCTCAACTCGCTGATCTCACAAACCGCCATCTTTTATTGATCCCGCAAAATGACCTGAACCTGAGACTGTGACATGCTCGTGTAGCCACAGTGGCATCGGGTGGAGTAAATTAATAATAATGCTAAAGCTACAAGATTGGGTGTAATTCAAACTTCTTTATTAAATAATTCCTCACCAATCATAATCAAGAGTAGCAACTGTTTAGTCTGCAAACATACAGTGCGCTGCCACTCTCTCTTCACCAACTTTAATAGACAGTGCATTCACTTCATTTAAGCTCACGGTTACCAGATATCAATAGAAAAGTCAACTTTAGTTTCCATGTTTTGATTTAAGCCCCCCAAAAATGCAGTATTATCAGCAGACATGGCAACACTGTACTGGGAGAACTGATCTAAAAGGAACAACTGATAAACAAACAAACAAAAAAAACCTAATAAAATGTAAAGACAGAAAATGTGCTTGGTTATAAATAAATCAATGAATATAAAAATAGATATTATAATAAATTCATAAAATATAAATAAAATGAGAAATTAAATAATATTTAATTACTATGGTTGCATTTAATATCAATTTGACATTAAGCTTAGTAGGTTATTAGCCTTGTTCCTAATATGGATAATTTTTGTGTTAGTCTATGTTTAATTAGGACTCTTTATTGTTTAAGATATTTAAAAATATATATTTTATGCTTGTTTATTTATCAATTAACCAAAATTATTGTCATTGCTGTTATTTTAATTCAATTAACAGTGACCATGAGCAGAGAGCTTACATTTAACTGTTCATGACAGACTTCCTGATTAAAGCTTAAACAAGAATAGATTGGTATCTCGATCGGTATCAGTCAATCAAGATGATAAGAAATCGGTATCGGCTGTAAAAATCCTGATTGGACTATTAGTAATGAACACCATTAAACTAAAGCGCTTTGCATCTGGCAGATAATGAACTCACCCAATCACATCCTATATGAGATTATTCAGATATATACACAGTATACGCAGAGCAGTTCGAGAACTGGCTCCAGCTCAGAACCATGAGAGTGGAAAATGTTTAATAGTGCAGCATTAAATATATTTAAGAGGAGCAGACTTCAAAGACTGAACATTGAGGTTTTTTGTATTTGTTTACAAGGTGGAACAAGTTAACGGTTGTTGTTTGCATACAGCCTGTAAAATTAACTGAAAATATAAAATTTAGTTTATCAGAAGGTAAATTAATTTGTCATGGCTTACACAATGTTCCTAAATTCTGTCATTATTGACAAGCACAAGTTTTCTCATGCCAAGTTGTACAATATATTGTGGCACATTAACGTTACCATCTCTAAAAAACAAAACAAAAACAACCCTAAACTTCAACCGTACTCCTAAATTTTTGACTGTGCTCCTAAAATTTTGCAATTAGAAATTGAAAAAAGAAATTTTTACCGCAGAGCCCTGTTATGTTGGCATTGTTTGTGAAGGTTAAAATCATAATTTAACAACTCAGTGTTGAGTTTACAGTTGCAATTTCAAATCTTTTTTCAATTTAATTACATTGGCCGGACTCAACTTGGACTCAATTGATTAAGGACTTGGTCTCGACTTGAATTCAACAAAGGTGCACTCAGACCCAACACTATTAATTGTTGTTTCTGGTTTTTATTTACAGCTCTCACATTGTTTCCGTCATCAACTGCTGCTGTTTTTCTTGGCCAACAAGCATACATTTGTTAACTTTTGAACTTGTTCATCTGTGTAAATTAAGTTATTATTGTATTTTGAGGACTATATGAAAATCTTTTCTGTGAAATAACTTCTTCAGGGCAGTACTCAATGAAAAACAAAACGCAATTTTTATGATCCCTCATATTTTTGAAAAATGTATTAACATTTTGCAGATTCTGTAATGCATATGTAAACTTAACTCAACTGTTTTACTTTATATATCTTATTTTATACACACACACACACACACACACACACACACACACGTATATACAGAGCATGTGGCATTTTTAATGTACTTTCTAAAATGACATTTTTACTTACTGTGCTTATTTTATGATAGAACTATAAACATGTACAGTGCCTTGTAAAAGTATTCACCCCCCATACAAGGAGTAAGCCACTGCTCTCCATAAAGAACACTGCTGCCCATCTGTGGTTTGCTACAAGTGGACAAGCATTTCTATTAGAAAAAATGCTCTGTAGATAGATGAGTCCAAAATAGAAGTTTTGGTTTAAATTAGAAGGGTTATATTAGGAGAAAGGAAAACATTGCATTCCAGCATAAAAACCTTATCCCATCTGTGAAACATGCTGGTGGTAGTATCATCGTTTGGGCAGGTTTTGCTGCATCTGGGCTAGGACGGCTTGCCATAGTTGATAGGACAATGATTTCCGAATTATACCACTGAATTCAAAAGGAAAATATCAGGACATCTGCCCATGAACGGAATCTCAAGAGAATGTGAGGCATACAACAAGATAACAACCTTAAGCACAGAAGTCGTTGTACCTAAGAATGGTTAAAGAAGAAATAAATTATAAGAATAAAGTTAATGTTCTGGAATGGCCAAGTCAAAGTCCTGATCTTAATCCAATAGAAATGTGACCTGAAGAAAGCAGTTCATGTGAGGAAACCCACCAACATCCCAGAGTTGAAGCTGTTCTGTACTGAGGAATGGGCTAAAATTCCTCCAAGCCAATGTACAGGATAAACAGTTACCAAAAATGTTTAGTTTCAGTTATTGCTGCGCAAGGGGGTCACAATGGAAAGCAAAGGTTCACATACTTTTGCAACTCACAAATATGTAATATTGGGTCATTTTCCTCAGTAAATAAATGACCAAGTATAATATTTTGGTCTTATTTGTTTAACTGGATTCTCTTTATCTACTTTTAGATAAATCTGATGATGCTTTATGCAGAAATATAGAAAACTGTAAAAAAGTGCATAAACGTTCCAACACCACTGTATGTATTCACCCCTAAATAAGATCTGGTCCAACCAGTTAACTTCAGAAGTCACATACATATCGATTAAGGTCTACCTATGTGCAATCAAAGTGTCACATAATCTGTCACATGATGTCAGTATAAATACACCTGTTCTGAAAGGCCCCTGAGTCTGCAACACCACTAAGCAAGCAAAATGAAGAGCAAGGATCTCTCCAAACAGTTGTGTTAAATGCATTATGACAAAATGGAAAGAATATGGCTACACTACACTACAAACCTGACAAGAGAAGGACACCATTCAAAACTCACAGACCGGGCAAGGAGGGCATTAATCAGAGATTCAACAAAGACATCAAAGATAACACTGAAAGAGCTGTAAAGATCCACAGCAGATATGACGGTATCTTTCCTTTAAGCTGTACACTCCACAGAGTGGGGATTTATGGAAGAGTGGCCAGAAAAAAAAGCCATTGCTTAAAGAATAAAATAGGAAAACATGTTTGGTGTTCACCAAACAGCATGTGGCGGACTCTCCAAGCACATGGAAGAAGGTTCTCTGGTCACATGAGACTAAAATGTAACTTCTTGGTTCATGGGAAACGCTATGTGCTATATGCACTTGCCATCATCCAGAGGATAACATTCACAGTGAAACATGGTGGTGGTGGCAGAATGCTGTGGGGATGCTTTTCATCGGCAGAAAAACTGGTCAGGATTGAAGGACAGATGGATGGCACTAAATACTGGCCAATTCTTGAGGAAAAAGCTGTTTCAGGCAGTTGTTGAATGCTTATGCACACTCAAGATTTCTGTTATTATATTATTATTAGTGTCACAAATAAAATTGATTTGTACCTCCAGGTTGTAATGCAACAAAATAGAAAAACCTCCAATACTTTTGCAAAAAGCACTGTATTAATTTTGTGTTAAAACTACACTTTTAAAATTATACATAAAAACCTAAACAAATAGTACATCTGCTGTTAGTGAATATATATACAGTATCTCACAAAAGTGAGTACACCCCTCACATTTTTGTAAATATTTGATTATATCTTTTAATGTGACAACACTCTAGAAATAACACTTTGCTACAATGTAAAGTAGTGAGTGTACAGCTTGTATAACAGTGTAAATTTGCTGTCCCCTCAAAATAACTCAACACACAGCCATTAATGTCTAAACCGCTGGCAACAAAAGTGAGTACACCCCTAAGTGAAAGTGTCCAAATTGGGCCCAATTTGCCATTTCCCCTCCCCGGTGTCATGTGACTTGTTAGTGTTACAAGGTCTCAGGTGTGAATGGGTAGCAGTTGGGTTAAATTTGGTGTCATCGCTCTCACACTCCCTCATACTGTCACTGGAAGTTCAACATGGCATCTCATGGCAAAGGACTCTCTGATGATCTGAAAAAAAGAATTGTTGCTCTACATAAAGATGGCCTAGGCTATAAGAAGATACTGATACTGAGCTGTAGCACAGTGGCCAAGATGTGCATGGAGTTGAAAAAAGTAGCTATTTAAACTTCATCATGTAATCTGTAAAGGAAATTGCAGTCATGCCAATTATGCAATCTGAATTTGATCAATAGAGTCTCACGCTCTGATCTTCCAATCAGTTACTTCTGTCTGTCCCCAGTTGTCGATGTAAATACAAGAAGGATCTGGCTTTTTCTGTGGCTAGACCCAAACTTTGGATTAGTCTCCAGGTCTGCTTCATCATTAGCTATTTTTAAATCTAAAATAGATATTGATGTTCTTGTTTACCTTTTTCTACTGTACAGCACTTTGGATCAACTTATGTTGTCTTTAAATGTTCTTTATAAATAAATATTGATTGATTGATTGATTGATTGATTGACATTATAGTTTCACATTTACACGAACTCAGGATCTTTCAAAGGATATGACTTGATTTTAATGATTACTTAATTTCTTGTTTAAATGCGCCTGTGAATTATTTACGATGTGGATTTACTTAGGATTTACTCCTGTTTATGATTTGTTTCCAGCTTTATAAATGAAGCCCATTATATACAGTTGTGGTCGGAAGTTTGTTTGACAGCATTCATTGGATTGACCAACACACTGTACTATGGGAAAGTCCAAGGAGCACAGTGCAGATCTGAAAAAGAGGTTGGCGGATTTACACAAGTCAGGGATGTCTCTTGGAGCCATTTCTAAATTAATGCAGATTCCAATATCATCAGTTTAAACAATTGTACATAAGTACAAGTTATTGGGAAGTGTAGCCACTTTGCCAAGGTCTGGAAGAACACCCAAACTGTCAGCTGAGAGGAAATTGGTTCAGATGGTCAGGAAAAACCCAGGATCCAGCAAGGCACAGGCCTGCCATGAACTGGAAGCTGCTGGAACATCAGTGTCACTGTCCACAGTCAAGCGAGTTTTACATCACCCTGGACTGAAAGGCTGCTGTCCAAGAAAATAGTCCCTGCTCCAAAAGCGACACCTTCAAGCCCGTCTAAAGTTTGCGGCTGACCATCTGAACAAAGAAAAAGCCTTCTGGAGGAAAGTTTTATGGTCAGATGAGACAAAGATTGAGTTGTTTGTCCACAATAACCAGAGGTATGTTTGGAAGAGTAAAGGTGAGGCATTCACTGTACCAACTGTTAAGCATGGTGGTGGTATGCTCTGGGGCAGTTTTGGTGCCAGAGGAACTGGTGCATTGCACAAAGTGGATGGAATAATGAAGAAGGAGGACTATAATAGAATTATTCAGCATAACCTCAAACCATCAGCCAGACGGTTGAAACTTGGACACAATTTAGTGTTCCAACAGGACAATGACCCCAAACACACATCAAAACTGCTTTTGTAATGGATAAAGCAGGCTAACATTAAGCTTTTGGAATGGCCTTCTCAAAGTCCTGATCTCAACACTATCAAAAATTTGTGGACTGTGGTTAAAAGTTGAGTCAGGAGAAGGAAACCAACAAATAACATTGAACTTTACCAATTCTGCCAAGTAGAGTGGTCTAAATATCTAACCAGAATTCTGAAAGAAGCGGCTGATAGCTACCAAAAGCATCTGCTCAAGGTGAAACTTGCTAAGGGACATTCAACTAAATATTAGGTGTGCTGTATGTATATTTTTGACCCTGTATGTATAATTTTGACCTTGTGTTTACTACAGAAAACCCCAAATAAATTAAAACTTGTGAACCAAATATATATATATATATATATATATATATATATATATATATATATATATATATATATATATATATATATATATATATAAATAAAAGATGTATGTTGTAGAACATACATCGCAACTGTAAATAGCTACCCACTACAGTTTGGAATTTTGAATGATTTACCTCATCAATAAATGAGTAAAAAATTAAACATTGATGTACATGTTTACAATACTTACTGACGCTGAGCTGCCAGTTTATTACACCCACTGTACCTTGTAGCTGCACTAATTGGCCATTTTATCAGTTAGTAATTGTACACCTACAAACAGCATCCCAATAGTAAATTTACTGGTGAACATTGTGTGTTGCCACATGCACTTTTTTTTAGAGAAAAAAAATATACATTTACCTTGTTACATTCTTTCCACCGATTTTATTATTCTCAGAATGGCTGCACTACATATAGTAGTACATACATATGGAGTACAACTCCATTCTATACCCTAAAACGTAAGTAGGTAGTAGGTTGCATTTTGGGATTCACCCTATGTCTACTTTTTCATTATTTATTGAACTGTGCATGTTCAATAAAAGTAATTTTATTATTTTTATTGAACTGTGCATGTTCAATAAAAGTAATTTTATTATTTACTTTATTGACATAAATAGTGATGTTTTGGTCTATTGTTCTAAATTTAAAAAAACAGAAAAATATTAATAAATTTTTTTTTCAGCATCCACATCAAGATAGACAAATTACAATTGTAACATTAGTCATGTTTCATTAGTTACAGAGCCTATTTATTCTGCTCTTTAGACAGTTGCAATATTATACTATTCAAAGAAATTCAAACAGCAATTTGCTCTGAGAAGAAGTTCTTAAATTCAAGGGTAATAGAATCAGGATTAGATTAAGCACTGTTGTCTCAGATTAGAATGTGTATGTATAGTATGCTTTTCAAAAACATTATGAAGCAATAAAATGGTTGTTAGTTTCAGAAATGAGGAAAATTAAGAAAATAAGAAAAGTCATCACTAATATTACTGGAATGCAAGATTCATTTAGAATTCCTAGCTAACAATATCAAATGTTAGAAGAAAAATATAGCCTATTACTAAATGAATTTGATATTTGATAACACACCCTCTCCCACTGTGCTCCCACCCACCCATTTTGTAGGATGACATAAATATGGGTGATGTAATCACCCACAAGATGTTAGCATGTGTATTCTCCAAGCCCTTTCCTGTAACATTTAATGACTTCTTTTAACACATTGATATCAGGCCCTAGGCTAGAGCCTATATAGCGTATGTTGTTTAGAGCTAGAATTATAATAATGGAATAATTATTATAGTTGATTATATTATAATGATTAGAATAATAATAATGGGGAAAATTCTGAATAGTTTCTGAATTATGAGTTTACTAAGTGAGAGAGGGTGACAAAATACACAATTCATGCCTTAATTACTTTCACTGCTGAGCTGTAAAATTGTTGTGCAGGCTGTTAAGCCTGCACTGTAAGTGTCAACAGTGATTTATTGTTTCAATGGCAGTGCTTAGGAGTGTAAATTGTTTGTGGTTAGATGTTGCTGGAGAAAATAAAATACATACACACAAATAAGTAGATCTTTTATATTAAAAGCTCATCAATGTCAGCACTGCCTGACAGTGTTTTTTTGCAGGTGCTTTGGTTTTGATGCACCACATTCAGTACATATAGAAAAACAGAGGGTATGCACTGACATCACTTTCCCACTGGAACACGCCCCCCTCGGCCGGACTGAGTGGCAAAACCTTCAGCAAAATGACCTGTTTTAATAGGGGAAGCTGTGAAAATGCTAGTATAACTAACGATTATCAGTTTAAATTAAAGGCAGTTGGACTCGACAGTGACCCTTACAACTTGCAAAAGAATCTGTGGTCCATGGACATTGCCTTGTGGCCAGAAATTGGTTTTCCCGACATTTATATGTACCTGATTTTGACGCCGGGGAAACACACTAAGCATGACCTGAAGGCATGCAAAAGCCTTGATGCTTAGTCCTATGCTATTTCAAGACAGGATTTATTAGAGAAATTAAAGTGACAAGAACACCAATAAATGTTCTGACTGTATGTGGACAGGTATGCACAAATATTTTGATTTTATTATATAATTTTATCTGGTAACCTGTAAGCTAGCTAGTCCTAGTTTGTTTGTAGCTAACACTGCTTCCACTTACTAACGTTATACATTTGTGAAGGTAAAACACATTCAGAAAAAGAATGAGCCCCCATTATTCATCAATGGAAATAGGCAGTGTTTAAACAGAAATATGTAGCAAATTATTCATCATTGTACAACATGAATACCACATGCCAAAAGAACTTACACATACACTGCTCGACTTAGTTTAAAAAAAAAAAAAAAAAAGTGAATGGTTTTTTGGCACTCTGTAAAAAGACAGCTCCAAATTCTTGTTGAATCTGTTAGCACAGTTGATTGCACAACAGCTTTTTCCCATTTTAGATGTGTTTTTTCTGTGTTTTTGCGGAATTCAAACTGTACAATAATACTGCTGCTTAGTCTTTTAGCCACTCAGTGGGCGTGACCACGGCGAGTTCTGACTATCTTGACGTCATGTGCATACCCTCTATTCCCAGATGGAGCTATCATTAAACAGCTAGCAATACGATGGGAGGGAGACATGATTCAATGACAGCTCAGGATTCAGTGGCTTTAAAAGAGAAAAGGCTGGCAGAGAGCTTTGCAAAATAGATCACCTAAAGGATATATCGACTACTTGTGATTTAGGAAACAGGCAGATAAGGGCAGGTCTGGGTATGTACAGTGCTATGAAAAAGTATTTCTTTCATTTTTCCTGATTTCTTCTGTTTTTTTTGTATATCTTATACTAAATAGTTTTAGATCTTCAAATGAAATACAACATAAAATAATAGCAACCTGAGTAAACAGGTTGAAATTCTGTGTTTGTTTTACACCAGATGTAACGGGACCCATGTTTACAGTTTATTTATTCATCGAAGCAAAAAAAGTTATCCAACACCTATCACCAATGTGAAGAACTAATTGCCCCTTTAAAATGAAAATCTAAAATCTGGTGGTGCCACTTTTAGCAGCAATAACTGCAACCAAACGCTTCCGAGATCAGACTTTCACTTTCTTCTAGGACTAGAACTTACTCCTATGCTTTGGATCATTGTTTTGCTGCATAATCCAGTTGCGTTTGAGTTTCAACTTATGGAATGAAGACTGGACATTCTTCTTTAGGATTTTCTGGTAGACAGCAGAATTCATGTTTCCCTCAATTAGTGCAAGTTGCCCAGGCCCTGAAGCAGCAAAGCATCCCCACACCATTACACTTCCACCACCATGATTGACCATAGGTATAATGTTCGTGGAATTCTGTGTTTGTTTTACACCAGATGTAACAGGACCCCTGTCTTCCAAACAGTTCCACTTTTGATTCATCAGCCTCAATGTTCTTCTGGTTAGCATTGGTTTTCACCTCGCACTCTTCCATCGATGCCATTTTTGCCCAGTGTCTTTCTGAGAGTGAAGTCAAGAACAGTGACCTTTACTGATGCAAGAGAAACCTGTAGGTCCTTTGATGTTGTCCTTGGGTCTTTTGGGACTTCCTGGAAGAGCAGTTGCTGTGCTCTTGGAGGAATTTGGGAAGATTGGACACTTCTGGGAAGGTTCATTACTGTGCCGACTTTTTCCATTTGGCAGTAATGGCTCTCATTGTGGTTCTTTGGGGTCCCAAAGCCTTTGAAATAGCTTTATAACCCTTCCCAAACTAATGTATTTCAATCAACTTCTTCCTCATCATTTCTGGAATTTATTTCACTTTCAGCATAGTGTGTTACTGGGTAAGACCTTTTAACCAGCTCCATGCTGTTGAAAAAGTGTTGATTTGACTGAACAGGGTTTGCAGCAATCAGGCCTGGGTGTGTCTAGTCCAGCTGAACCGTATTATGAATGCAGTTTCATAGATTTGGGGAATTAGTAACTAAGGAGGCAAATACATTTTCACATAGGCCCAGCTGGTATTGGATAACTTTTTTTTGCTTCAATAAGTAACAATATAATTTAAAAACTGTATTTTGTGTTAAGTCAGGTTGCCTTTGTTTTATATTGGATTTTTGTTAATTCTTGAAAAAAAAAAATAGGAGAAAAAAAATCAGAAAACAGAAGAAATCAGGAAAACCAAAATACTTTTTCACAGCACTGTAGTAGATGAGCATGATAATCAGTGGAGGCAGAAGATTACAACATGCTGGTCATAGGAAGATCTAAAATAAAGCAAAGAAGGTTACAAAAAGAAATTTAAAAGTAGTCAAATATTCAAAGGGCACATTTGACTTAAAAAAAAAAAAAAAAAAAGAGAGTCCAAACTGAGATTCTGGTAAAGGAAGACAAAATACGTGTGGGGCGATAAGGGAAAATAGAGAGCCTGGCATGCATTGGGCCTGATTCAGAGACGGCCATGACTGACAGGCCTGACATTTGAGCATCTCTGACAGTAAACAGTGCTTTTGGAGAAAATAAATAGCATCTGGCAAGGACAGATGCCAGACCAAGTGTTACCATTGCACTAGCCCTCACCTCACAGCCTATGAGAGCTCATATTCCCCATCTCGAATCCAGAAGTTTGGTACTTTTGCTAAGCAGTGGTGATATGTTGATGTTGTCACAACAATGTGTCTGGTCTGTGTCGGACCACAACACATGTATTGATGACACACTGTACCAAAAAAAGAACAGGTCACCATCACACCATCACAGCAAGTGAAACTGTTGGTTCCACTTGCTGGCAAATAAGTCACAACCGGAAAAGAACAAAAAACAAATGTAATTAAAGTCTTCTTCACCCCCTCCCAACTGCTGACATTTCAGTTCCAATAGCAAGAACACACAATCAATTCTTATTGCAGCTCTGAGATTCCTCCAGGGGGAGAGGCATATATTGGCTACTTTTCCTTTGTGCAAAGATGTACTGATATGAATGTCAAAATCCTTGAAGCTGAAATAGTGAGGCATGTGAGAAAGAAGGCAGGTGAAATCAAAATTACAATAATCAATTGTGTCATGATATTATATATTGACCAATTATTACTCTTGTAATTAGTCTGACACAAGCAAAAACAGAAATCAATATAACATTGATTAAATTACTCAACTCAGACACAGACAGCCAGCCAACTGATACAGACAGCCAACTGCTAAATATCACTAAACAAACTAAATATTAACCACAGGCACATAAATGATCCTTAGTTTATGAGGCACTTTAGAAATCCCTAGTTACCTAGTAGTTGGACTGCATGGTGGATTAGAAATCTGTAATTAACTATAAAAGACATTGACCTATGATAATAAACCACTTTAGATAACACAACTCCATGTAGCAATACTGACAAAGAACTGAGGTTCTTCAGAGATTGGGTGGGTTGCACCAATAAGGATTAAATTAAGCACAGTTTAGCGCTAATCTAGGATTTGCTGATCTGGGCTTTATTTTAAATCGAGATGTGTTGCACCACTTAATTTTAAACACAGATTAACAAATTGGGGATTAGAATTCTAACCTGCGATTAAAACCTTCATTTATGATTAATTTTCTCAATCATGATGGATTCGCCATTGACAACATTGTGGAAGTGCATGTGGATTTCATAAACATGGGAATATATGAATTCTCCAGTGTAACTAAACAGCAACAATGTAAGAGATTGTGAACTTTAAACTTTGAATTTAAAAAAAATAAAAAAATTCAACTGCCATTATTAACTGCTCATTTGCATAACCAATACAGGTTGAGAAAATGAAAAAATGTTGCTCCATCACTTTAAACTCAGATTTTACAAGTTTATACTTAATCCTGGTTTATTATGAAATTAAATCCAGGATAAACATGATGGTTTAAATGTAAACCATCACGTTAATGTAAACTGCTTATTTTTAAACAAGGTTTAAAGTTTGGTGCAATAGAATTATTAGAAAAACCTTTGTTTAATCTAGAGTTAAAGATTAATCCTTATTGGTGCAACCCACCCATAGTGTTTTAGACTGTCCATATTTGCTATATTAAAAGTGCCTAATTTTATTTTAGAGGTATCATACAATAGGTATCCAAGGTAAAAAAAAAAAAATAAAAAAAAAAAAATTTAAAACATTGTAAGTTTCTCATAATTCACATTGCAGCATCACCTCTTTTTCTTGGTGTCACAAACAATTGACTCAAGGATCCATTTACTCTAAACTCCTCCTTTCAGAGAGCCTACTCTGCTGAGATTGGTCAGATGTCCCAGTCTGTTATGATTGGTCTATTGCTTACAGCGCATGTCAAAAAAGAAACATCCATTTCCATATTCCAGCTCAGTAATAATGTCGGTTTTCCTTATCTATTTGAGCCTAAGTCCAGTTTTAGTGCTTTTAGTGATAGATCACAAGCATGATGAGAACAGGACAGAACAGTGGTACGTTTGTATGTAGTTTCAGGATGCAACTACAACTGTATTGTTTGAGGGCGAATTGGTTTTCTTTTGGGAGACAATAACTCCATTTGTCGTGCACTTTGATTTTTGAAACCTTGCAGACGTTTTACATTCACAAACAGCTATATGAAAGACTACATACATATATACATATACATATATATATATACATTCATATATACAGTATCTCACAAAAGTGAGTACACCCCTCACATTTTTGTAAATATTTGATAATATGTTTTATTATCAAATGAGGGGCATCCTCAAATGGAAGGTGGAGGAGCACAAGGTCTCTAACATCCACCAGTTCCGTGATGTCGTCATGGAGGAGTGGAAGGGGACTCCAGTGGCAACCTGTGAAGCTCTGGTGAACTCCATGCCCAAGAGGGTTAAGGCAGTGGTAGAAAATAATGGTGTCCACACAAAATATTGACACTTTGGTCCCAATTTGGACATTTTCACTTAGGGGTGTACTCACTTTTGTTGCCAGCAGTTTAGACATTAATGGCTGTGTGTTGAGTTATTTTGAGGGGACAGCAAATTTACAATGTTATACAAGCTGTACACTCACTACTTTACATTGTAGCAAAGTGTTATTTCTTCAGTGTTGTCACATTAAAAGATATAATCAAATATTTACAAAAATGTCAGGGGTGTACTCACTTTTGTGAGATACTGTATATATATATATATATATATATATATATATATATATATATATATATATATATATATATATATATATGCATATGCATTAATATGCATAAATAAAGACACACATATATACATACATTATATATATATATATATATATATATATATATATATATATATATATATATATATATATATATATAGGTAGATTACATATATACATATAGATGTATATACACATATAAATACATATATAGTGCTTTATAAACTCTACATGAAAGGTAATATCTGAAAAAGTATAATAGGGGCACTTTAAGGCCCTACTAGTAAAGGCTAATGGGTTTTGGCACTGGCATTCCATTTTCATAGCCCTGCTGCCACTGCCACAACTCCCTCTGCTCTTCTAGAGCCATTCACTTCATGTTGCTAATTTTACCCAGGCTAATTAGACTTTTAATTGGTGACCTTTAAGGTCCAGGAAACACTCCTATGCACTGTCCTGTATCTTGTACAACACTTCTGCAGCTTTTATCTATGAAATTCAAAGCATGGCCCTGGTAAACTCATTATAGGAGAAAATAAGTCTTACATCTTACCCATTGGAAGTTAAAACAATTCTCTCCATTTTGGTGTTGCCATTCTGCTGGATAAGCTGCTAAATAATATTTTTTTACTCTTGTATGTGTGAGTCAAAAGTACTTCTGCCTCAGAGTAATTCTCTTTTTTTGGCCATTTTGTGTTTTACTCTGTGGGATCGTGGCCTTTTATGGAGTTTTGTGGGGTCAAACACGAATCGGCTGTGACGTGCACAAGGGCGGTAATTTGCAGGTGTTTGCCATTCATCAACATACAGTATACATGTGAATACAAAGAAAACTTTTGTTAATCCAGCATAAATTTTTTCTTTGGTTTGGCTTTCGCAAATATTTACACCCAATTTTACTCAAACATTTATGAATAAGGGCCGAATATCAACAAAGCATCATATGGTTTTAGATGCATTCTCTTAGTCCATACACACTTTACTATCAATCAAAAGCACACAGATTAGCCTAGTAAGTAATTACCAGAAATCTCATACCTGGGTGAGATGTCGCAGCCTTGCTGCATGAAAGCGCCTAGTGAGAACCAGAGGCTGTTGAAGATGCCAAATTCATTTGTCTGCTCCTGGTTCAGATGGGACTGATTCTGTGTATTCTGGCCTGACAAGAATGCAGCCTGGTTGGTATTGGCCTCTTCACTTTCCTCACAGTCCTCAGCATGCCACTCATATGGGCTGAAGCGGCTGACCAGAAAGAGTACTACACTCACGCCAATGTAGGCAAACACAATACACATCCAAATCTCATAGGCCAGTGGGTCAAGAAAAGAGAAGACTCCTGGTTTGGACTTGGTGGGCTTCTTGATCATAATTGAAATACCCAAGCTCATGAAGGGTTTGGAGAAGTCAATGACTTCCTCTCTCACCAACGTTATGGTCAGTGGTGCCACTGCAACATCGGCTTTCTGAAGTAATAAGACAAGAAAGTTCAGAAGCTTAATATAAGCCAATTCCGAATTATAATAAAAAATACACTTGGGAATATTATGAGAGAATCATATTCAGGAGCACACAGGGTTTTTTCACAGAAAAATAATAATGCAATAAGCCATGACATCGTGTGCATTACAGTGATTTTATCAAGTATAAGGGTGTTAAGCATGACGTAAAGTGGCTTATTGCTTTTAGAAAATGGTGATAAAAACAACATGATAAAATCAAATGTTCAATAATTAATTACATATATTATTAGAATATTTACAACAAACAATTCTACGGCCATGCAATGTAGTCTGTTAATATTAAGCTTTGGTTGCTAAGCAATATAACAGACAAAGTTTAAGCATTCTATGAACACAACAATGGCTGTCATGTAATAGTGTTTATTGGCTCTTTTGCATTATTGTGATGTGGTCACAGGTACCTCAAAGATTTTACAAAGGCTTCAAATGTGGCTCAGCCAATTAGATTTTAGAACTGAAATGATCTGTTTTCTAATTATTATTATTATTTACAACATAATAATTATATGAATTCAGTTGCAAATGCTTGAACAGAGCCTTTCAATCCCTGATACACATCTTAAAAATAGACAAAACAACAACAATGAGAGATGTACTCCTTCAATGCAAAATGGAGCCTTAATTAAAAATATTTGTCCTTTATTCTAAATCCATTTCTTATGAGACTTACAAATTATAAAGCCACACACTGATGCAGAAAATATTATCAAAGAAAATGTAGGCTGTGAGGCTGTTTTTCTGAGAACATAAAGATCTACTCTAACCTCTCCTCCAGCCTCCAGCCTCTCTTCTTCAAAACACTTCTAAAGGGAGTTCATTCAACTGAGTCAATGCTTTTGAAGAAATAAATAAATAATTTATTGGCCACACCATAAAATGATCTTGGCCATAACAGATGTGTAATGGTCTTCTAAACACATTAATAATCATGTTGCTGAATATGAATTATTTAATGGCAGTGATGAATAATGAGAATCAAAGCGATATGTTTAAAAAAAAAAAAAAAAAAGTAGGCTTAAATGGGCAAAATAAAAAACTGATTACTTACTCCGTAAACCAGTTCCCCAACCATCCCATTCCACATCTTTGTCTCTGGATCCCTGGCTCCATACTTCCCATCGGCAACAATCTTGAGTTTGTACTGGTATCCCACATGCTTGGCTATTTCTGCTGCCAGTTCAACACAGTAGCCTTCATACTTATCATTTCCTAGAAGCTTTTCATGATTCTTCTTTAACATCACGTATGGAGATTCCTGCAATAGATAAAAATGAGTACCATTTCTGCCATCATGTTATAATAGCTTGAATCAGTGTTGCTGTCTATATGCTTAACAAATTAATATTATTACCAAATCAGAGTTGAGCCATGTTACTGCATACAGTGACTTATTTTCAGCTGGTCCAGCTTAACCTGGGCTTATGTCTTACAAAAAGGCAAAAAAAAGGACTGGGTTGAAATTGATGTGATTCTGCTTGGGGATAGCCCCAAGTGTGTGATGTCTTATATATGTGTATATGGCTAAACGTATGTGGACACCTGACCATCACACCCATATGTAGGACTTCCCCAAATTGTTGCCACAAATTTGGAATGTCTATGTATACTGTAGCATTAACACTTCCTTCACTGGAACTTAAAGGCCCAAACATGTTCCATGAACGTTCCATAAAAACATGTTCCATTAAAAACATGGTTCGCCAAGGTTGGTGTGGAAGAACACAGAGCCCTGACTTCAACGACACTGAACACCTTTGTATAACATAGACTGCATTTCAGGGCTTTTCACCCAACATCAGTACATGACCTCACAAATGCTCTTGTAACTGAATGTACAAATCCTCACAGCCACCAAAATCTAATGGAAAGCCTTCCCAGCCTTCCCAGAGTGGAGTCTTTTAATGCAGCAAAGGGGGACCAATTCCATATTAATGGCCATGGTTTTGGAAAGGGATGTTCAACAAGCACAGTGTTCATAGTACAAAATACAATATTCACTGTTTACACTAACTATACATTTTCTGTACGCATTTTCACACTAAACTATGCACTTTCTATGCTTACAATTGAAAAAGATTCAAGTAAGCCTTTTGGTTGAAGACACAATCTATTAGCAGGGTAGTGTTGCTGCCAGATCCACAGCTTGGGTTACCATCTGTGTGCAATTACACTTGTACTTTTCGCATCAGCGTGGGTTTCTTTACAAATCCCAATAGCTGAACTGCCTAAGGTAAATTGCTGCCTGGTATAAATTAATGTGAAAATGTAAGTGTGTGAAATGCCCACTGATGGACTGCCATCCCATCCAGGTTGAATTCTCCCACCTTGCAACCAGTGTTACCAGGATTGGCACTGGATCCACTGTCACCTGAACAGGATAAAGTTGTAACTGAAGACAAATGAATGAATGAATCTTCAGCAACTGCTTTATCCTTGCCAGTGGTCCAGTTAATCTAGTACCAACCCAAGAAACACTGGTGCAAGATGAATGAAAAAATAAACAAGTTCCATAGAGATGAAAAACCTAAACTAGCCCTTTTATTGTATAACATACTGTATATTTTCAAACTGTTTTCTGTCTCTAGTCATCTAGCCCCCCTTTTTTATGCCGACTTCTCCAAGCATACTGAGGTTAAATTTGTGTTCTACAAGGTTCTGTTTTTGGCCCACTGCTTTTTACTCTATATCTGCTACCTCTAGATCAAATTATTCATAAACATGGAATTAGCTTCCACTGTTATGCTCATGACACACAAATGTATGATTCAGCAAAGCCAGACAACACACAGCAGCTTAATAAAGTTGAGGAATGTGTAAAGGACATTAGACATTGGATGCTTTTTAGCTTGTTTTTACTTAATTTGGACAAGATAGAAGTACTTGTACTAGGACCACATGTAGCTAGAAGTAAGCTTTCTGATTACATAGTAACTCTAGATGGTCTTTCCATTTTGTCATATGAAGCAGTAAAAGACCTTGGTGTGTTTATTGACCCCAGTCTTTCATTTGACACTCATGTAGATAGTATTACTACGATAGTCTTCTTTCATCTCAGAAACATTGCTAAGATAAAAATATAATGTCACTACATGATGCGGAAATATTACTTCATGCTTTCATCCCCTCTAGGCTAGATTACTGTAATGCCTTACTGTCTGGATGTTCCAGTAGAGGCATAAATAAGCTCCAGTTAGTCCAGAATGCAGCTGCAAGAGTCCTTACTAGAACCAGAAAATATGACCACATCACCCCGATCTTATCCACACTGCACTGGCTCCCAGTGAAATTTCACATTGATTATAAAATACTACTATTACTCTACTAAATGGTGTCTCGCCACAGTATCTAAGCGAACTTTTGTTCTTCTATGACCCACCACGCCTACTCAGATCAAAAGGTGCAGGCTGTTACCTCGAATAGCGAAGGCTACAGCAGGGTGAAGAGCTTTCTCTTACAAAGCAACACAGTTATGGAACAGCCTTCCAATTAGTGTTCAGGACTCAGACACAGTCTCTGTGTTTAAATCTAGGCTGAAAACGTATTTGTTTACTCAAGCTTACCATAAATAGACTTTCTTTTACACAAAGTACACAGTCTTATCCATCACGGGATAGTAAACATACCTAATGATCTCTCCTTCTCTTCTCCTCCCTCTCCCTCTCTCCTTCTGTCGAGCCACACATGATTTATGGAGATGCCAGTGATCCTGACCCTTTCTGCACTCCCTACCTGCCTGATCCATCCAGATGCCCTAGCTCCGGATGAAGCTCTCATCAAGTGGAGGCTATAGCCTGGAGATTGCTTAGGATGGTACCACTTGAAGTAGCATGAAATGGATTTTGACCTCAATTCCACATGGACATTGTCGTTGTGGTTGCTGGGACTATGGTTGCAACTATGGCCTTGGGACTGCAATTATCAAATACAATTTTGCACTCAGGTCTCCTTTAGTGAACAGTGGACTAGTTCAACAAAGACTTCATGTAAAAACCATAATGAACTTTCTTTTACTTTCACACTATCCATTGTTACCCAGATGAGGATGGGATCCCTTCTGAGACTGGTTCCTCTCAAGGTTTCTTCCTCATATCATCTTAAGGAGTTTTTCCTTGCCACCATCACCACCGGCTTGCTCAATAGAGATAAATTCACACACTTAAAATCTGTATCCTGTGTTTACATGTTTCTGTAAAGCTGCTTTGAGACAGTGTCCATTGTAAAAAGCGCTATACAAATAAAATTGAATTGAATGGACTTTTTCCACTTCCCTATTTCTCTAACAGCACACCAGCCTATACGCACAGTCTTTTGCCCAGATGAAGAAGAGATGGTCAGGCCACATATCAAAGGTTTGATCAAAAGCCCTGTAAAACCTTACTAAAACAACCCAAAGGACTCCCACCCAGGATAGCAGAACAGAGGGGCCAGTGGAGGAAAATGAATTTCTGAGTACTCCTGGGAATTCAATCCCAGACTGGCCTTTAAGAATAAGATGAAAATATTCTGCTGTGGGAGAAGCAGTGATGTCTCATTCACACATCCAGAGTAGCAGTTTGCTTGCAGAAGTGAAACCATGCATCCTTTTTTTTTCCATAAATGAAAATAAATAATAGAACAATGTTCTTCTATTAAGCAACACAGCAATGCATCGTTAATATTTAGAAACACTAAACATTTATTGCAAAATGAATATTTTTATTTTTATCCATAGTACCATGCCTTAGGTTCTAAATTCTTATTTACATTAAGATCAAGCAAAGAGGCTATTCTGAGACCATACCAAGATGGTAGTGACGATGTATGTGTGGTTCTGAAATCCATAGGTGTCGTTACTTCCAGACATGTAGGCTGCTGTGCTCACAAATTTCTCATCCTCATTCCAGTATCCTACCTGAAACCAAATAAAAGTGATGAGTGCTATGATTAACCCTTCAAAATGTCCAAAAGGAAACAATAATTTACATGTGCAGTGCTCAGTGATTAATTTATTAAACCTTCAAACATGATAACATTATAGCCGTGAATATGATGTTTGCAAGGGATTTTCATGTTATACTGTAGACAGCCATTTAGCTGCCCTCTTCTCTAATCAATACATAAAATATAGCTTAAATTACCACATGATCATTTTAGGTATGTTGTCTGATACAGCTGTTCTATAGTAATTCTATGGTCAAAATGTCTGTACTTACTTTCTTTGGCCCTGTGGCCTTCAGTTCCATCACACTGATGGTGTAGTTGATTCGCCGGCCTTTCTCATTAAACTGGATGTGTCCAGTTACTCCTTCAATCCGAACCTAAGACAGAAACCCAAGAGCCTGCTTTAGTTATACAAATATAAAACATTGCAAGCTACTATGCAACTATTCTTTTTCTTGCACCCTTCCATTCTTCCTTCTTTCCTTTGCTCTATTTCTGAGTCTGAGAGGTATACTTCTTGGCCATTGCTTCTTTCCATGTGTACAGTACATCTTTCAAACTGAATGACGGGGTTAATTGACCCAGTTGAACCCCAGGCTCAGTAGTGTGTGTGTGTTTGAGAAGATGGGCTCAACTCCCTTAGTCCAGTTTAATGCACTCACATCAGCCTCAGGCAAGTGTTTGAGTCTACCTCTGCCTGGAACACTCTGATTACACCACAGACTTGGGGACTTCCTCACACAAACATTTTTTTTTTATAACAGAAAATATATGTGATCCCAAATTCAATATTTTATTTATTTTCTGTATGAAGAGACCTTAGAGAGTTGCAGATTGTTTCCCCAAGGAAAGTCATAACAGAAAATAAGCTTTCTTGACAGATCATGTAACATAACTTGTATATTTTGTGTTTGTACAATATATGGCCAAAGGTCTGTGGACACCTGACCATCACACCCATATGTGGGCTTCCCCCAAACTTTTGTCACAACGTTAGCAGCACAGTGTTATATTTGTACGCTGTAGCTTTACAGTTTTCCTTTACTGGAACTAAGGGGCCCATACCAGCAAGACAATGCGCCTGTGCACAAAGCGAGGTCCATGAAGACATGGTTTGCCAATGTTGGAGTGGAATAACTTGAGTGTTCTTCACGGAGCCCTGTCCACAACCCCACTGAACACTTTTTGAAAAATTTGGAATGCGGACTGGACCCCAGGCCTCCTCGCCTTACATCAGTGCCCAACCTTACTAATGCTCTTGTGGTTTAACGGGCAAATCCCCACAGCCATGTTTCAAAATCTAATGGAAGGCCTTCCCAGAAGAGTGGAGGTTAATCTGCAGTAGGATGTTCTAAAAGCACATATGTGATTGTCAGGTGTCCATAAACATTTGGCCATATAGCATATTTTATAAATCAGCATAGTCATATAAAACTGTAGGCTAGCAGGAGCCTGCTGTTCATTCTTTTCGCTGTAAATTTGTGAATGATTTCATATGCCATTATGACGTACATAAAAACTTTATTTGTATACTATCGGCTATGTCACATTTGATTGTGACATACTCATTGGCCAGTCAACATGGATTTTATGAGACAGAATTGCGGTGCATGTTGTTTCATAATCTATTCAAGCTTCTCAGACTATATTTGAACCTATGGCAGTCATGCATATTATGTAGTTTGTGTATCTCTGGGTCTGTATGTGTTTTTCTCTTTGTGTGTGTGTGTGTGTGTGTGCATGCATTAGCAAGCAAGAATATTTGCATACAGTCCTCTCAGAGTAGTGTACCTGCTGTAAAGCTCTCTGAATGTCAATGCCCTGGCCCCAGGGGGCTGGTGGGTTTGCGAGGCATTCACCAGCATTGCCACGCCGTGATATGTCAATCCTCTGCCTGCGGAGATTCTGAAAAGCTGTAGACATCACTTTAACACCATCATACGTGAGCGCTCCAGTGTACTGGAAACACAGAAAGAGAACAAAAACATAAATGTTTAATTCATAAACATGTATGTGTGTATTCTTCATCCTTGTTAATAAGAACATGAATTTGTATGGCATGGCAGGTGCACACAGGGTGTTTACCTTGAGTCCTTTCTTTGGAACTTTGGAATCTTTATTGTCAAAGTCCATCCACTGCTGAACTATTCTGCTAACACCTGGATCCGCATAGTTCACAATCTGGAAGCCTGTCACATTAGCCTCCCCTTTCTTAAAGTCAGTCAGGTCAATGTCCAAAAAGCCCTAGAAAAGAGCATAATGGCAGAGAAGTCCCAAAACATATAGATAAATCCATGTATAATAATATAAACTCTAGCTTATATAGGAAAAGACCACACACAATCCTTAAAATACTTTGCTGAAAATAACAGCGGATCATCAATTTAAGAATAAGAAAGCACCCTCAAATACTAAGCATAAACATTCATTGCAATTGTTCCATATGTAGTGCCCACCTGAATAATTGGTACCCTATATGAAAAAAGCAACAACAACACAACCCCATGTATGCAATTAGTAATATTTTGAGCTCAAACATAAAGATACATGTTTTCTGTAAAATACAAGGTATTTAATTGATTATATACTTCTACAAAATACTGATATCCCCTACAAAATATTTTGTGATATCATGGAGAGAATAGTAGAACGTTCTGGGTTACGCATGTAACTCTGTTCCCTGATAAGGGAACGAGACATTGCATTAGCTCAATGCTGTGGGAAACACCCTCATGCGTGACCAGCATCTGAAATTTGTGTAACATCATGCCTATTTATAGGCCTGCCGTGATCAGGTGACGTGGCAATTAAGCGTATCGCGTGATATATAAACGGCACCTGTGAACCGCGCCATCAGGCTCTATTATCTGAACAAAGACACGACTCACAGACATGCCCCTGTATGACAAAGCTACGCAACATCTCGTTCCCTTCTTAGGGAACAGGGTTACATGTGTAATCCAGACGTTCCCTTTAAAGGGAACTCCACATTGCGTTAGCTCAATGCTGTGGGAACGAGAATACCCACTCTGTCATACTGAAGGGGTGGCCTGTTAAAAAATATCTGAGCCCGAGTGTCACTGCAAGATACTCGAGCCCGGGCGGAACGTATATATCCAGGCTGTACAATTGAATGAATATGTGTGGCATAGACCACCCCGCTGCAGCACACACATCTTGTAAAGATACCCCTTTGGACAAAGCCTTTGAGTAGGTGACCCCCATAGTGGAATGAGCCCTTATGCCCAGAGGTGCAGCAAGACTGTGTGCCTCATAAGTGATAGAGATTGCTTCCACTGTCAAATTAGAGATACACTGCTTCAACACAGTATCACTTCTACTGTTGCAGCCAAAGCAGACCAGCAGCTGGTCCGACTTACGCCACTGGCCAGAGTGGTGGACACAAGTACAAAGAGCCCTTACTGGACACAGTCCGTGCAATTTCTCTTGTTCCGGTGTGAGGAACGGAGGAGGGCAGAAAACCTGCAACACTACTGGCTGGGCAGTGGATGTAGGCACTTTAGGAATATAATCTGGCCTAGGATACAGGAAGGCCTTGGCTAATCCAGGAGTAAAGTCAAGGCAGGAAGGGGAAACAGAGAGAGCTTGCAGATCTCCTACTCGCTTGAGAGATATCAGGGAGAGCAGAAGAGCTACCTTCAGACGCTTCTCAGAGGCTGAGGAGAGGCTGAGGGCACTTCCCACAGTGTTGAGCTAATGTAACATGGACTTCCCTTTGAAAGGGAACTTATCTTAGCAGAGTATCTTCCTGAAATGTCTAATGTCAGAAACACTTGTCATCCACTCTCCACTCAGATAATTTTAAATTTGTTCATTTTGTTAGGTTTGTGCATGTGAATGTCCCTCTCCAATTAAGACAGCAGTTTTTCAGTAGGGTTCAAATACAGAGACTGAAATG
Source organism: Ictalurus punctatus (assembly GCF_001660625.3). Classification (NCBI taxonomy): domain Eukaryota; kingdom Metazoa; phylum Chordata; class Actinopteri; order Siluriformes; family Ictaluridae; genus Ictalurus; species Ictalurus punctatus. The sequence goes on along the minus strand of NC_030423.2, from coordinate 7,166,276 downwards.
TGCAAAACTTAATTTTGTGTTTAAGCACTTTAACCACTTCAGTGTTGATTTGGATGTATTTTTGTCTCATTGTCTTGTTGGAAGTTCTAGCTATGCCCAAGTATAAACCTCTTAGTAAAGGAAACCAGATTTCAGGCTGAATGATCCTGAAATGCATGATTCCATCAGCCTTCGCAAGAGCTCCTGAACAACAAAACATCTCCAAAGCATCAATGATTATAATCCACATTTTACAGTGGCTATCAGGTGCCTTTCATTGTATGCTCTTGTTCCCAAAATACTGACAGTGTGCATGAACAAAAGCGTTGACTTTGGTCTAGTTGTGAATTAATAGCACAACAGGGCGCAAGGCATTTTCAAACCACTTTGGTCCAAAATTGCATGTGTTCCCATCTGCTGAGACTCCCTCTTGGCAAAAGCACAATACCACAACAGTACATTCCTGTTATTTTTCATACGCAGCACTGGAATTCCTGTGCCATTTCTTACAACCTGGCTTTGTGCATGGACATACACAGATCAGCCATAAAATTAAAACCACCTGCCTAATATTGTGTAGGTGCCCCTTGTGCTGCCAAAGAGCTATGAACTATCGTGGCATGGACTCAACAAGACATCTGAAAGTATGCTGTGGTATCTGGCACCAAGATGTTATCAGCAGAGTCTTGTAAGTTGTGAGGTGGGGCCTCCATGGATCGTAATTCTTTGTCCAGCACATCCCACAGATGCTCGATCGGACTGAGCTCTGGGGAATTTGGAGACCAGATCAACATCTTGAATTCTGTCATGTTCCTCAAACCATTCTTGAACCATTTTTGCAGTATGGCAAGGTGCATTATCCTGCCACAAGAGGCCCCTGCCATTCAGGAATACCGTTGCCTTGAAGGGGTGTACTTGGACTGCAAAAATGTTTAGATAGGTGATACATGTCAATATAACCTTCACATGAATGCCAGGACCCAAGTTTTCCCAGCAGAACATTGTGAACAGCATCACACTGCCTCTGTCGGCTTGCTTTCTTCCCATAGTGCATTCTGGTGCTATCTCTTTCCCAGGTAAGTGACACATACACACCGGGTCATCCACATTATGTAAAAAACAAACAAACATTATTCATCAGACCAGGCCACCTTCTTCAACTGGTCTATGGTCCAATTCTGATGCTCAAGAAGTCGGTGGTTGTAATGTTATGGCTGATCAGTGTACATTATATTGGCAAAAAATATCAGGACACATAACCAATCATACCCATATGTGAACATCCCATTATAGATTTAGTACCCCCCCACACACACACACCTTATATAATAATATAGTTGTAACTTATATAGTTATAATAATCTCCACTCTTCAGGGAAGACTTTTCCCTTGTATTTTAGAATGTGGCTGTGAGGATTTGTGCCCATTCAGTCTAATGAGCATTAGTGAGGTCAGGCACTGATGTCAGATGAAGAGGCCTGGTGCACAGTCAGTCTTCTAATTCGTCACAAAAGTTTTCAGTGGGGTTGAGGTCAAGGCTCTGTGCAGACCAGATCTTCCACACCAACCTTGTGAAACCATGTCTTTATGGACCTCACTTTGTGCACAGGAGCACTGTCATGCTAGAACAGGTTTGGGCTCAGCATCTTAGTTCCAGTGAAGGGGAAATCTTAATGCTACAGCATACAAAGAGTGTAGAAAATTGTGTGCTCTGTGGTGCTAATTTGTGACAAAGGTTTGGGGAAGGCCCACATATGGGTGTGATGGTCAGATGTCCATAATATTTTGGCCATACAGTGTATTTATCTCATCCCATTTACATTTACATTTATCCATTTAGCTGATGCTTTTATCCAAAGCGACTTACAAATGAGAAAATACAAGTAAAGCAATATATCAAGCAGAGAACAATACAAGTAGTGCTACCATACAAGATCCATTAATTGAGTTCCAGAAGAAGCAAAGTGTGCAGAGTAGAGGTGTAAGTGCCAGAGTAATTCATTTTTATTTTTATTTTTTTTATGGGTTGGTTAGGAGTTCACGGAAGAGATGGGTTTTTAGCTTGTTTAGGTGGGTTTTTTGAAGATGGTGAGAGATTCTACGGTCTGGATTGAGGTTGGAAGTTCATTCCACCACTGAGGTGAATTGAATTTGATGTGGGTGGCTACAGGAAGTCAGTGGAGGGAGATGAAGAGGGGTGCGCATGGGTTCTCTTGGGCTGATTGAAGACGAGGCATGCTGCTGCATTCTGAATCATTTGAAGGGGTTGATGGAGCTGGCCGAGAGGCCCGAGAGTAGTGTGTTGCAGTAGTCCAGTTTTGAGATAACAAGAGCCTGGACTAGTGTCTGTGAAGCCTGTTCGGTGAGGTAGGGTCTGATTTTCTTGATGATAACAAACAAAACAAAAATATTTTTATGAATTTGTAACCTACCTGAATCAGGTGATCAGTTACAATGCAGAGAATAACAGAATAACATACTGATTTAAAAAAAACAATAAAATATCTACAATATAATTTTTTTTTATAAATTTCATCACGTAAGCCAGCTAGTTATTCATAGGTGTCACAAATCCCTTACGTTCCCCATGGTGACCCTGTCATTATTTTAATACAATTAAGACCATTACATACTGAAAGCATTTCTAAAGCACGTTTTGCTGAAGGTGAAACAGCAGGTAGTATTGCTGCCTCACAGATCCAGGGTCCCCAGTGTAAATCCTGAGTCCAAGGTTTGCTTGGAGTTTCTGTACATGGTTCCCCGAGTCTGTATGGATTTCTTGGGGGTTCTCCAGTTTCCTATAGCCTCCAAAAAGCATGCCAGTCGTTTAATTGGCTACCTAGATATACAGTGCATCCATAAAGTATTCACAGCGCTTCACTTTTTCCACATTTTGTTATGTTACAGCCTTATTCAAAAATGGATTAAAAATTCATTATTTTCCTCAAAATTGTACAATACCCCATAATGACAACGTGAAAGAAGTTTGTTTGAAATCTTTGCAAATTTATTTAAACTTTTTTTTTTTTTTTTTTTTTTAAAAAGCACATGTACATAAGTATTCACAGCCTTTGCTCAATACTTTGTTGAAGCACCTTTGGCACCAATTACAGCCTCAAGTCTTTTTGAGTATGATGCTACAAGCTTGGCACACCTATTTTTGGACAGTTTCTCCCATTCTTCTTTGCAGGACCTCTCAAGCTCTATCAGGTTGGATGGGGAATGTCGGTGCACAGCCATTTTCAGATCTCTCCAGAGATGTTCAATCGGGTTCAAGTCTGGGCTCTGGCTGGGCCACTCAAGGACATTCACAGAGTTGTCCTGTAGCCACTCCTTTGTTATCTTGGCTGTGCACTTAGTCTGAGGTCCAGCGTGCTCTGGAGCAGGTTTTCATCAAGGATCTCTGTACATTGCTGCATTCATCTTTCCCTCGATCCTGACTAGTCTCCCAGTTCCTGTCGCTGAAAAACATCCCCACAGCATGATGCTTCCACCACCATGCTTCACTGTAGGGATGGTATTGGCCAGATGATCACTGGTGCCTGGTTTCCTCCAGACATGATGCTTGCTATTCAGGCCAAAGAGTTCAATCTTTGTCTTGGTCTTGGTCTGAGAGTCCTTCAGGCGCCTTTTGACAGCTCCAGACGGGCTGTCATGTGCCTTTTACTGAGGAGTGTCTTCCGTCTGGCCACTCTACCATACAGGCCTGATTGGTGGAGTGCTGCAGCGATGGTTGTTCTTCTGGAAGGTTCTCCTCTCTCCACAGAGACAGGCTGGAGCTCTGTAAGAGTGACCATCGGGTTTTTCTTCACCTCCCTGACTAAGGCCCTTCTCCCCCGATTGCTCAGTTTGTCCGGGCAGCCAGCTTTAGGAAGAGTCCTGGTGGTTCCAAACTTCTTCCATTTACAGATAATGGAGGCCACTGTGCTCATTGGGACCTTCAATGCTGCAGAGATATTTCTGTGCCGTTCTGTTCCTCGATACAATCCTGTCTCAGAGGTCTACAAACAATTCCTTGGACTTCATGGCTTGGTTTGTGCTCTGACATGCATTGTTAACTGTGGGACCTTATATATACACACAGGTGTGTGCCTTTCCAAATCATGTCCAATCAACTGAATTTAAAACAGGTGGACTCCAATCAAGTTGTAGAAACATCTAAAGGATGATCAGTGGCAACAGGATGCACCTGAGCTCAATTTTAAGTGTCATGGCAAAGGTTGTGAATACTTGTACATGTGCTTTTTTGGTTTTTATTTTTTTATAAATTTGCAAAGATTTCAAACGAACTTCTTTCACGTTGTCATTATGGGTATTGTTTGTAGAATTTTGAGGAAAATAATTAATTTAATCCATTTTGTAATAAGGCTGTAACATAACAAAATGTGGAAAAAGTGAAGCGCTGTGAATACTTTCCGGATGCACTGTAAATAAGTGTGTGAATGCATGTGCACTTGGTGCCCTGCAATGGAGGCCCTTCCAGACTTGAATATTTCCATTTTAAACAATGTTAACACTTTTTTAGTGAACACAGTTTTTTGTGTGTTCTTTTTCACTTTTTTTTTCCATATATCCATAGAATTGCATTAAAATCTTACACTTAAATCACTATTTTATTTATCCCATTATATATCCTATGCATGTAAGTACAATCTTGTCTATTTGGGGTATTCATTTATACTGAAAGTTTATTTTTTGTGCTGTGTATTTTTTGTATTTGTATTTGTATATTTTGTTTAGTACAGTACATGTTATACAGTATGAGTTAGGCTTCCACAAGATTTTCACTGTGCAGTTTTCCATGCATCAACTGTGCAAATGACAAATAAAAAACTTTAACTTTGATTGTGCAGGCTGTGCATCCATACCAAAGTTATACTTGACCCATATATTCTACTTAAACAGAAAATTAGTAGCTTATACTAATTTCCTGTTGTTTTTACTATGATTGTTGATTTTGAACTGCTGTCTGTTGTTCACACTTGTATTCAAGTCTGTAACTAAGCTGTGCTGCTACACAGTTACTTTATAAAGATAATGAAAGGAGCTCATCTGATTTCTATCAAATCTTGGGGGCAGCATAGTGGAGAAGGCTTTAGAACACAAGGATAGGTTTTAGGCTGGAGCTTAAAAAAAAAACAGTTTGGGCAGTGTAATCTAAATCTAAAAATGCTAATCTTTTTCATTTACTTAAGGTTGCTCATCAAACAAATGTCAGTACTTAGCCTTAGCAAAGTCTGAGAATTTAATAGAGAGGAAAAACAGACAGCATGTCTGCAGAGGTTGCTGGTGATCTGTTTTTAATCCCTCTGTGATTGATCTAATCAGCTTGGCAACATGGCTCTGGAATACAGTATCCCATGGGCTTGCAACCTGGGTTCCCAACTTCTTAACAGCAGTGTTGAATTACATATGTGTGATCCATGGCTGTAGTCACTGTGAGAGAGATGGATTTACATAGTCTAATCTTCATAACTTTATCCCCCATGGTCATCCCCCGACTGTTCTTCACACCCTCAGGACCTTCCACCCCAGTCAGTGACTGTGCTTGTTCTGAAAATAATTTGCTCAGTGCATACTGGCTTGCCATGGATTGAAACTTGATGCTTGGATAACATAACACCTCTCTGGAATTGAAGGAGATCAGATTTATATTCAGGTATACTACAATTTAGCTAAGGTATTTAGTAAAACAGAACTGAAGAACCGCAAGACTGCACCATAGATTGTAAGGTGAACTTCCCAAAACATAAGCAATGGATGAAGTTCTTCTGCTCGAGAATATTTGAGTATACATAGCCCTTGACATCGCCAACCATTGCAGGGTTCCGGTCATAAGGAAGGAGTTTTTAATCCAGGTATCCATACAGAACTCAGTGCTAGTGAAATAACAATTTTTTGATAGCCCAATGCCTTTGGAACCTGACAAACATGGTAGCTAAGTATTGCAGCTAAAGTTTTGGTTTTTACCGCATATTAATTTCAGCTCTGTAGCTATTTCCCTTTATCTCCCTGCTAAAAGGCCCCCCCTAAAGCCCTAAAGCGAATCAGTGGTAGCTGACTTTTTGGCATTGCAGAACTGCCTCGCAAGTACCCCCATTCTAAAGTATCTAAACCCTATGTTACAAATTTTAGTTGAGTTTGGTGTATCCAATAACAAAAATGTCCCCAGATAAAAAATTAAGATGTTGGTATTCATAAGCTTCAAGCAAGTAATGCTACCTTAACGGATGATGGCACTGGCCTATGTTGGCACTACCCTACAGATCTGGCTCAAAGAACACAAAGTCAGAATCAAATTCTGGTGATCATACATGGAGTAGAGTTATGATCTTTGTCAGGTACATATAAAAATCAAAAACTCCCAGACATATCCATTATCATAGTTTAACACATACAACTGTCATAACTGTTACCTACTGTCATGTAATATTGGAGAAGGACTAGAGACTACAATTCCCATCAGTCATTACACCTAGTCACATGTCTTATATCACGTTTTTCACATTTTGGCTCATTAGCACTGGTGCATATATAGTCGCTACCGCGTAAAACGTACCTACACATCAGCTACTGCACCGAGCTTCATAAATAACCTCGCAGAAACATCAATTAGATTTGGATCACTGTCAGATCCCATAGAACTCGATCATGCGACTGAAAGCTTGGAGTCAACACTCCGCTACACGCTAGATAGAGTGGCTCCACTCAAAAGGAAAATAATTAGAGAAAAAAAAATTAGCACCCTGGTATAACGATCAAACGCGAACCTTAAAACGGACAACTCGACAATTAGAACGTAAATGGCGTCAAACCAAACTGGTGATATTTCAAACAGCATGGAAGGAGAGCCTACTGAAATATAGGAAATCTCTTGGCGATGCTAGAAAAATCTATTTCTCTACCTTAATAGGAGACAACAAAAACAATTCTAGATTCCTTTTCAACACAGTAGCAAAATTAACTAGGAATAACACCACTACAGAGAGAAACACTCAATCATTACATAGCAGTGAAGATTTCATGAAATTTTCATTGATAAGGTTGAAAATATTAGACATGAAATACAGGCCATTAAATTAAAACCGGACAGTACTATAACAAACCCATTACATGACAATGTAGCAATATCAGATCAATGTTTAGAGTGTTTTGCTCTGCTTAGAGAGACTGAACTAGCTACATTAATCTCTTCAGCCAATTCATCAACTTGCATACTAGATCCCATACCTACATGTTTGTTTAAACAGATTTGTTCAGGAGTAATTGAACCACTTTTAAATATAATCAATTCTTCCCTAAGCACTGGCTATGTACCTAAATCACTTAAATTAGCAGTTATTAAACCCTTGATTAAAAAACCTGATCTTGACCCGTCTCAATTGTCCAGCTATAGACCACTATCAAATCTCCCCTTCATCTCTAAGATTTTAGAAAAGATTGTAGCAAAGCGGTTATGCTCGTACTTAGATAGGAATAACGTTCATGAAATGTATCAGTCAGGATTTAGACCTCATCATAGCACAGAGACAGCATTAGTTAAAGTAGTAAATGACCTTCTACTGACCTACGATCAGGGTTGTGTCTCGCTGCTTGTGTTACTCGACCTTAGTGCAGCTTTTGATACTATAGATCACACTATTCTCCTTGATAGATTAGAAAATGTTGTTGGTATTAAGGGAACAGTCCTCTCCTGACTCAGGTCTTATCTCACCGATCGTTATCAGTTCGTAGATGTAAATGGTGATTTCTCCATGCGTACTGAAGTTACTTTTGGAGTTCCACAGGGTTCTGTTTTAGGCCCACTGCTCTTTACTTTATATATGCTACCCCTAGTTCAAATTATTCGTAAATATGGAATTAGCTTCCACTGTTATGCTGATGATACACAGTTGTATGTTTCAGCGAAGCCAGAGGACAGACACAAGCTTAGTAAAGTTGAGGATTGTGTAAAGGACATTAGACATTGGATGTTAACTAATTTCCTTCTACTTAATTCTGATAAAACAGAAATACTTTTATTAGGCCCACATGTAGCTAGAAGTAATCTTTCTGATCACATGGTTACTCTGGATGGTCTTTCTGTTTCATCATGTACAGCAGTTAAAGACCTTGGAGTGATTATTGACTCCAGCCTATCATTTGATGCTCATGTAGATAATATTACTAGGATAGCTTTCTTTCATCTCAGAAACATTTCTAAAATAAGAAACATATTGTCACTACATGATGTGGAAATACTAGTTCATGCATTCGTCACCTCTAGGTTAGATTACTGTAATGCCTTACTGTCTGGATGTTCCAGTAGGAATATAAATAAGCTCCAGTTAGTCCAGAATGCAGCCGCTAGAGTCCTAACTAGAACTAGAAGATACGACCATATCACACCGATATTATCAATACTGCATTGGCTCCCAGTAAAATCTCGCATTAACTATAAAATACTTTTATTAACCTATAAAGCACTAAACGGTCGTGTGCCACAATATCTAAGCGACCTTTTGGTTTTATATGATCCGCCACACCTACTTAGATCAAAAGATGCAGGCTATTTGACGGTACCTCGAATAGTAAAGGCTACAGCAGGGGGGAGAGGTTTCGCTTATAGAGCCCCACAGTTATGGAACAGTCTTCCTATTAGTGTTCGGGACTCAGACACAGTCTCAGTGTTTAAGTCTAGGCTTAAAACGTATTTGTTTAGTCAAGCCTACCCTGACTAGATTCTGTTCTACTACTTCGCAGTCATAATAATCTTTTTTCTCCCTCTCTCCTTTCGCCGAGCCCCACACGAATTTATGGAGATACTAGAGATCCAGATCCTTTCTTCCTCTGGATGGAGCTCAAATCTTCTCTAATTCCACACTTTTGGGACTACGGCTGCTCCTAAGGCCATACAGACTTCATATAAATCCATAATGAACTTTTTCACATTATCTGTTGTTACCCAGATGAGGATGGGTTCCCTTCTGAGTCGGGTTCCTCTCAAGGTTTCTTCCTCTTAAAACATCTTAGGGAGTTTTTCCTTGCCACCGTCGCCACTCAGTGGCTTGCTCAGTTGGGATAAATTCACACCTTTAATATCTGTATACCATGTTGATATTTCTGTAAAGCTGCTTTGAGACAATGTCTATTGTAAAAAGCACTATACAAATAAAATTGAATTGAATTGAATTGAATAGTCACGTTTGGCACTGCACTAGCTGTCTTGTGTTGTTTGGTCTGTCAATCTGTATCACTTTATGCTCGTCCTTGTTTCAGGTAAGTCTTGTTTTGCGTTTTGTTTGGTACAATATTAAATAATTCACTTCTGTTCTGCATTTGCATCCATCTCTACCTACAAACGTGACAGAATGCAAGACATTATAAAATGGATACAGCAGACTTTTTCAGCATCCAAGAGGCCCTTTTTAAAAGGGAAAAACCGAGGTGGGAGAAGGAAGGGAGATTCTCCCTGATCAAAGCCAATCGGGAATGGCTCAACGTTATGAACTCCCTCAGGGTGTATATAAAGAAGGAGCCTTCCAACCAGTCTGAAACCATCTCCCACTCTCCCTGCCCCAGTAAGGACGTCGATCTGCCTCCCTCCCCTGCTGTGGATCTCATTCAGCCTGCTGAATCAATGGATAATGTCGCTCAGCCTCCCTGCTTGACTGAGGACGCTCCTTAGCATCCCCATTCAGCATCCCTGTTCAGCTGATGATGTTTCTCTGCCTCCCAGTGCAGCCAAGAGCTCCATTTTACTTCCCTGCTCTGCCTCAGACATCACTATGCCAGGCTCCTCTTCAGACATCGCTCCGCTTTCCTATTCCACTGAGGACGTCGCTCTGTCATCCTGCTCGGCTGAGGACGTCGCGCTGCCATCCTGCTCGGCTGCAGATGTTGCTCCTTTTCTTTGCTTTATGCCATATATCGCTCCCCCTTCCTTCGCAGAGAGCATCGCTCCTCCCTCTCTCCGAATGGAGAACTTCGCTCCCCCTCTGGTCTCATGGAGAACTTCGATTACTTCTTGCCCTAGGTGAATTTTTTTTTTCTGACCTACTTATTGATTGTCTCACATGACCCTTCCATATTATCTGCAATAGGAAAATGGATATGCAGATGTGAACATGGGCTGCACACTGTGGCATCACTCTGGTCCACTCAAAGGTCACAGTATTCTAATTAGTGGTTATCATTTGCAGTTAGTGTCGATAAGTATTAGCTCTACACAGCACTTGTTATCTATCAATTATATATTTGTTTGCCAAAAGACACTGTACCAGTCTAGTTGTAAGGTGTTGTTATTAGTTGTGGAAGTTTTGAGCTGTGTTCTGTAATCTAATCTGTTCACATTGTGTGTTCTTAACCTTGGACATTCTACTGACCTTTGCTTTGTATTACCCTTCTGAATTCCCTATGTGAACCTAATTGAATGGTCTGTGTTACGATATTAGATACTGACTAGGACTTATCCAAATATCCAGATAAAGATTGGCCTATGTATATGCACATATGTTTGTGACAGTGAGGTATAAATTCATCTGGAGGAAGTGATGAATGTGAATTAGCCTTTGTACAGTACAATGGAAGTTGACAGCTTGACTGCAAACAAAATTTCTGCTATTTTTCATGATAAAAATGCAGATGAGCACTTCAGGTAGCATCATTATGTCTTTATGCCAAAGAACAATTCTCTCTTAGCGTGCTTCTAAAGAATTCTCCACAGGTTACCAATTACCATGTCTTAAGGAACAAAAGGCAACTTAATTGCTTCAACAAGGCACAGTGCCGGTCCTAGCCCATTTGGTGCCCTAGGAGAGATTCATCCCCCCGATACTCTCATACTCAATATTTTATTTACTTCAATAATAACAATAATTAAATAATTAAAAATAAATAAAAAACAACCGTGGATAGGCAAACCCACAAGAAAAAATCTAAACACTAATTTACCTTATTATATGCTCAATACAAAATAAATAAAAAAAAATTAACAAATAAAAATACAAAAATAACAATGCAGGACATAGTAAACAAGCATAAAATATTTCTTTTTGAAATATCTTAAACAATAGTCTTAATTAAAAGTAGAATAACAGAAAGATGATGCATATTAGGAAAAAGAAGGCTAATAGCCTTCTAAGGAAATAGTCTACTAAGCTTAATGTCAAATTGATATTAAATGCAACCTATAGTAATTAAACATTATTTCTTTGTCATTTTATTTATATTTTATGAATTTATTATAATATTTTATTTTATATTAAATGATTTATTTAAAACTAAGCACATTTTCTGTCTTTACATTTTATTAGGTTTTTTTGTTTGTTTATCAGTTGTTCCTTTTAGATTGGTTCCCCCAGTACAGTGTTGCCATGTCTGCTGATAATAATGTGTTTTGGGGAGATTTAAATCAAAACATAAAAACTGGAGTTTACTTTTCTAGTGATATCTGGCAACCATGAGTTTAAATGAAGTGAATTGTCTATTAGAGTTAGTTAAGAGAGTGAAGGGAGAGTGTACTGTATATTTCCAGACTGAACAGTTGCTACTCTTGATTAGGATTGGTGAGGAATTATTTAATAATGGAGTTTGAATTACACCCAACCTTGTGCGTTAGCATTATTATTATTATTATTATTATTATTATTATTATTAAATTGTATATAATTTACTGGCCCCAACGCTGCTGTGGCTACACGAGCATGTCACAGTCGCAGGTCCAGGTCATTTTGCATGATCAATAAAAGATCACGGTTTGAGAGATCGGCAAGTTGAGAGAAGCAGATCACATAGAGTGTTACTCTTGTCGTCATAAAAAGGCTTCTAGGCAGTATTTGCACACTTGTTTGAATGACTGAGGTGTTGAAAAACAGTGTGAAAGTAACTGTTGCGCATTTTGGAGTTTTTATTCCGATTGTATTATGATTATTATTATGATGATGATGATTATTATTAACTTCGAACAGGTCACTCGCACTGGTGCGCCTAAATATTTTTCACACTCAGACAAAGTACTTTTCAGTTACAAATGTTACTGAAATGGTCGCACTGTAGAGCCCTGTGGATTCACCTGTCAGTGGATTGGACCGGCCCTGACAAGGCAATTAATGTGATCTGTAATTAAATAGCAATACTAGGAAGGGCAATCACCAACCCTTCTCTTTTTTCATGTTTGTCAGTGTAAGTGAAAAAAGACAGAGTGAGCTAAGAAGGGACAGAATGAGAGATAGACAGAGATGAACAGGGAGAAATAGGAGTGAGAGTTTGGTCTTCAAGACTATTTTTAATGTGTGGTGATTGTACAAGCCTCACTGAGAGTGATTTGCTCTCTGACCTCTCTGTTCCCCAGGAGAAGCAGCATGCCATCATGTCCCTGGGAATATCTCTCTAACACAGCCTCACACACTCAGGACACAGTAACAACACTGCCACCACCCCTGGGCAAACATAAGCAAACTAATGGCAGCAGGTCTAAGTAAAACACATCCCAAGCCCCCTACCACACTATTCAGACTTTCCACATCACTGCACTCATAAAACCACCCTGTCCACCTAGCAGAATCTCTCAGGGAAGTGAAACATTTTTATCTTATCTGAGATGAAGATTTGGGAAATTATCATGAGCTGTTTAAAAAGATGGACAAAAAGGGGAGCCAGAGAAACCTTTAGTACTCAACAACGAAGCTCATTAACAAACACATCACCGCAAAAAGGTCTAATAAAAGGATGAAAAAGACATCAGACATGTGCCACAATGAACATAGACATTAGTGACCATTGCTCATATTGTAGTGCAGGATTTAATCATATGATTTTTAACAGAAATTAGTGCAAGAATTAAGGTAAGAATTAGAGAGCCATCAAGTCTGCACAGAACAGCAGGTAAACTTGCATGGTGAATCATAGCTCCAGGAGGCTTGGCAAAACGAATCTGGAGGAGAACTGAGTCACTTCAGATCTCACTGATTAGAATGATGCATTGCTTTTTTAAACTGCTGCCACTGTAGACACCTTTTGATTAATAATCTTTTCCCTTGCTGTGACAATCAGTAAGAGGTAATTTTCTTCTAATCTTCTAAAATTCTTTATTGTGCTGCATGTTCCTGACTCCTTTCCTCTATATGAGTTATGAGCAAGTGAGTTAGGAATGGAACAATACAGTGATAAGGCTGCATCCACTTTGGTTTATAGGTGAAATGTAAAAAAAAAAAAAGCACCTTTAAATATTTTACAGTATCTATAAAACATGGTAATTTAAATTGTTTTCACTTTTGTAAGTTCATTGCACCATGGCCTAAATATTACAGAAATCAAGAAAAATAAACTTCAGCAGAATCAAAAGTTCTTATTGGCATTTATAAACATATATAAACATACCATTTCCACTTCACCTTTGCAAAATATTATTAGTTCATCTGCATTATTGAGCCAGTTTCCATTGCTTGCCATATTTGATTCTAGTTATGACCTTTGCCTGTGGAATTAACAATTCTTTGGATTATCCTTTGTTTTGTATGCCTGGTCTTTTGGTTACAGAACTTTATCTGCCTGCACCTCGACTACGTCTCACTCCCTGCCGATTTGGATTGTTTGTTTGTGTATTTTCAATAAAACTTCCTGCGCATGGATCCTAACACTGTCTCCATGGCCTGTTTGTCACAATTATGTCACAACAATATTATATCCTGGTTACGTGTAAGCAGCCTATTAAGAAAAAACATACAGTACCAAGCAACAATGATAGAAATCAGAAAACTGTACTCCTACATTATTTCAACATACTACCAAAGGCTAAGAATAAATTAACTTAACATTTAGAAATCTATCAAGATACATAAAGTCCATTATAAAAATATTCTGCCATTCAAAGTATTTTCCATAGGTAGTTTCTCAAAGCACTCAATGTCACCACCTTTGAAAATATTGTGAAATCCAAAACCCATGGTAATGTGTTTAGTTTAGTTAAAAAAAATATTACACCCCTAATTTGAATACACTGAATAAACTAGTTGAAGTTGGAAGCACTCAATTGTCTAGAATATTTTGCTGTACACTGTAGCATTAAGGTATCCTTTCACTGGAACTAAGAGGTATAGCCTAAACTTGTTCCAGCATGACATTGTCCCTGTGCACAAAATGAGGTCCATGGAGGCCTGGTTTGCCAAGGTTGATGTGAAAGAATTCTAGTAGGCTTCAACAAGCCCTGAACTCATTTATGCGTGCCCCATGCAGAGGTTAAATCCCCTCCATGGCAAATTCCATGAACAAGCACTGGCATATTAATACCAGTTACAGTTTCAATTTAAAATATACCTGCAAGTGGCAATCTGTGGGGTCCAAGCACTCCTTGCAAATAGCAACCCCAGTGGGCAGTTTTTGACAAGACACATAGAATAATAAAGATACCATAGATTATCATACTTATCAAATTTTGTGATGACAGCTTTGTGAAATGTGTGAAAGTAATTATTAAAAATCTAGTTACAGATCAGCAGTTCAATGTAGCAGACTAAATTTTAGCTTGGACTTTTGGTTCCTGAGAAATGTCTATCAAGTTTGGTTCAAATCCATATCACTAATCGTGAATTACAGCTATTTGAGTAAACCAGCTCTGCATTCTTAGAATTACTTGATGTGTGGCAGCCATATTGTTTATAAATATCAACATGTTTTTGATCATTATTAAGGTTCATGTGCTCCTAAGTAGTTTGACATCAGTTTTGTCAAGATTGGACAAACCTAGTACTAGCTAGCATAAGTTGGTTTTCCACAAACATGAATAACACCTCCAGTGACCAATTTCAATGAGATTGCATGAAATATTAGAGGATCCATACCTGAACCTGTCACGTATTCCTCGTAATGAAGAATAGAACGGATGCAAATGCAGATAAGGGTTAAATGAGAGAGAGACAGGCAGACAAATCCAAAACACGAGACAATAGTGAGGTCAAGAAACAGGCAAAGGGTCAGGTGATTGGCAAACTGGCATAAACAGGGCAAGGCTAGAATAGAGAATAAGAATCGAGAATAAGAATCGAGAATAAGAATCGAGAATAAGAAACGAGAATAAGAAACGAGAATAAGAAACGAGAATAAGAAACGAGAATAAGAAACGAGAATAAGAAACGAGAATAAGAAACGAGAATAAGAAACGAGAATAAGATCAAGAACCATGAAACAAAACGAGGAACATGGTATAACCACTTGATACAGTAGTAACACTAATACTTCACAAAGACAGTTAGAAAACAGTCTCTTTATACTGTGGAATGAGTATGTGAAATTGGATGCAGGTGTGCTTGATTAGAATGAATGAGTGTTCTGGGAATTGCAGTCCATGGCGGCCATGTTTGTAGGCTGCAGTGCAGGATGGGAAATGTAGTCACTGGTTTGCTGTGATATGACAGAACCTACCAAGTTTTGTGACAGAGCTCAATCTTAATCCTGTCAAATGCCTGATTAAAGCAGGTTGCTGATAGCAGTCATGCTTATTAAGTAATTAGGTCACCATCAAAAATCCACATTAACACATAGATGTGTTATGCTCGATCGGATTTATGGTTCCTGAAGAAGAGTTATCTGAGACATGTGGCGGCCATATTGTTTAGACATTTAAGATATTTTCGATAATTTTTGAGGATCACATTCTGCTGAGTAGTTGTGAAGTTGTGAAGATAGGCCAAAAATCCTTGGACTTGTTAGCAAAACTAGGTTGTGCATATTATGCAAATTAGCAAAAAATCTAAGTGGTATAATAGGTATAATCTGGTTCCAGCACCTTTAGTGTTTGAATCCCTAATTATTTCAACATTACTGAGACATTACAGACAAGTTCTATGCTGCTCACTTTTCACCAATTAGAGGTGGACACTGAATGACTTCAGAATAATTGCAATGTTCGAAATGCTCACTTTGTGACTTTCTGTTCATTTCCTGTCCAGTTACATGCTCTTTTGTACAAACATATGAATGTGAACTTGTACAGACGCATGCGTTTTATACTTACCAGGTTTACCAGTATGTAGTGATAGCTCTTACGGTTTTTTCCCAGGTCTACAATCTACAAGAGATAACAGAGTAAAACATAACTGCGTTTCAAAAGGTACACACTGGAGGCACTTAACAGTAGTTAAGAACAATTAACTGTAGTCATTAACAGTTGGTCAGTGCAGTAAAATGAATGAATGAATAAACAACCAACTAAATAATTATTGTCCAATAATCAAGATCAAGGAAAAAATGGATTTCACCCAAGTGAACTTGAATGCAAAAGAATGGTAAGGGCTAAGGGTAAATTAAGTCAGACCACATATTCTTGTGCTAGTGAGAATCTCTATGCATTATTTGAAACATTGGTTTTGCTAATGCATAATAATAAGTTAATATAATTAACACAATTTAATATAATAACAAAGCTATTTTACATACTTTTACATTTATTTCAAAACTTAAAAAAAAAAAAAAAAAAAAAAAAAAACACCTTTGGATTTGAGGGACACTGTGCTATCTCTTGAGAGCCCCATGAAATTCAAACAAAATAAAACAGTGCCATTTTAGTCAAAATCTTCCAACACATCCTACTGAGTGCAATAGCTAGTAATGCTTTTTAAGATGTCATAGAAATGCATTCATTTTCACAAAGAAGGACAGGAATGATTGAAAGATCTCTATTGTTAGATAGAAACAGGAAGAATAACAAAGCTAGATAAACACAGAGGGCACCAGTACTGGAAAAGTATGAGTCATGCAGTAATGGAGGAGGAGCACATTAACATTCCAAATCCTTCAATCTGCCCTGTTTGCTTTGCTGACTCACTTACTAGGCAGTCAAGTGAGCAGAGCCATAATATGCTTAAATTTGTATCACTGCACAAGGGTGGGTATGTAAGAAAGAGACTGATAAGCAGAGAATGTGTGTATGCATGTTAATTTGAATGCCCATATTAGCACACACGTGTGTGTGTGTGTGTGCGTGCGTGCGTGTGCGTGCATGTATGTACTGGAAAGAAGAAAGAGAAAATGTGTGCTTGTGTGTGTATGTGAGAACAGAGAACTACTGTCTTTTTTTTATTTTTTGCAATGGTTTGACATCCAAAGATGATTGCTACTCTGTGCCCTTAGTGGTGAAGTATGTACATATGGTGGTGTCTAGATCCACCTCAACCTTGACCAGGATAAATTGGTTACTGAAGATGAATGAATAAATAAATGAATACATAGAAGCTGAGCCAATCCTAACCCTGTTGTCTTTAAGATAACGTTATGAGAGCATATGCTAGCTTGAGGGCATAACAGACAGTGGCATTAGTTATTAATAATGACCTCAGCAGAAAGCTTTCACTTCAGGCCACCTCCAGGAAAAACAGCCAAGTCCAACTTGAAACTCTAACTGACTTAAAAGAAAATTTCTCCCTATAATGACCGTGATAGTGTGTTAATCTATCAAAAGAAAATTACAGAAACTGCACAATAACCAGGCAGAGAGTACTGGTCAACAGATCGTACTGCATCACAAAAGAAAAAGAGGAAACTATTGGGAAAAAAATCCCCAGAGGGTGAGTAGTTATTAATTACAGTTTCAGGAAGCTTCCTGCTTCTCTAACTAGCACTTATCTGATAACCATAGCCAGTGGATCTTTGTGAACGCTTTGAATTGCATTTTAAATTAGCATCCAGGCCTGCCAGTACACAATAAGATGATGGTTACAGTGAGTGGATTACAAAAATAAATAAATAAAATAATTCAAAAAATTAAATTTATACTTTAATTCTTTAAATGATAATCCTTTATTAGTAGAATTAAGCAGTTTTGTGATGCAAGCAATGGGCCACATAAAGGAACAGCACAGTGGCATGTTACTTGTTGCAATTATCCTTTTTTTTTTTAAAGTCCACTTCAGCAAGTAACTAAGAAGACCACTTCAGCAAATGACTAAGGTGGGAGATATGTCCCTTTTCCTACTACAAGAGACAAGGAGGAGGAAATGACTGATTACCTTCTTTAGGATGGAGCTGAGGCGCTCCAGCTCACAATCAATTATGATCTGGCCTTCCTTCCTCTTGTCTAGGTCCTGAAAGACTTTGAGGAACGATGCCTCAGTCATGGTCTCCACATTCACTGAAGTCACCAGCCAGTTCCGCTCTGCTGCTGTGTCCAGAACCTTCTGCAGAACGATTAGTCCTTTAAAAGCAGAAAGAGGCAAGCATTCTTTAGAGAGACACATATGCACATTGGAAAACACAGCATGACAAATGGTCACATTATAGTGTAGGAAAAATTATACAAAATAAAACAGAAAAGGAAAGAAGGGAATAGAGCTGAACACTGACCCCCACTTTCACAATAGCATTGGTCCTGCAAGTACATATTATAATAATTTTCTCCATCAAAAATTTTGAATAAAAAGACTTACATAACCAAAGTGATTTAATTTGTGTTATATATACACTATAGGGACAAAAGTATGTGAGCACCTGATCATCATACCCATGTGTTTTTTGAACAATCTATTCCAGTGGTGGATCAATGGTTAAAGCTGGGTTACTGATCAGAAGGTCAGGGGTTCAATCCCCATCACTGCCAAGCTGCCACTGTTGGGCCCTTGAGCAAGGCCCTTAACCCTCTCTGCTCTAGGGGTGCCATATCATGCCTGATCCTGTGCTCTGACCCCAACTTCTTGGGATATGCGAAGAAAAAATCTTTTACATTTAGAAAAAGTTAGCATGCTCTCCCCGTGCTTCGGGGCTTTCCTCCGGATTCCTCCCCCAGTCCAAAGACATGTGCTATAGGCTGATTGGCATCTAAGATGTCCGTAGTGTGTCTGAGTGTGCAAAGTTGCATTTATTAAAATACAGTGTTTCTTGAGATATGAGAGATTAAGAGTATGAGAGTCTAAATGCATAAAAGATAACTACTGTATAATCACAGCTAATCCATGGTAAATACAGTGTCCCCACTAATATTGGCACCATTGGTAAATATGAGCAAAGAAGGCTGTGAACAATTGTCTTTATCGCTGAACCTTTAGATATTTTGTTAAAAAAATTGACAAAAATAATCTGATTTCATGGATATCAAACAATTGCAAACACAACACTGGTTTATAAAAAATACCTTTGTTAAATATAGATGTGCAACAATTATTGGCACCACTATCAATTCATATGAGAAAAATATATTTGAAGTATATTCACATTGATATTTTAATTTTTTTTTTTTTTATTACACTTGGGTGACTAGGAACAGGAAATTGTTCAACCATGACTTATATGAGGTAACACATAGGACAAATTCCCTTAGTCATTCATAACAATGGGTAACACCAAGGAATATACAGTATCTCACAAAAGTGAGTACTCCCCTCACATTCTTTTAAATATTTGATTATATCTTTTAATGTGATAACACTGAAGAAATGACACTTTGCTACAATGTAAAGTAGTGAGTGTACAGCTTGTATAACAGTGTAAATTTGCTGTCCCCTCAAAATAACTCAACACACAGCCATTAATGTCTAAACCGCTGGCAACAAAAGTGAGTACACCCCTAAGTGAAAATGTCCAAATTGGGCCCAAAGTGTCAATATTTTGTGTGGCCACCATTATTTTCCAGCCCTGCCTTAACCCTCTTGGGCATGGAGTTCACCAGAGCTTCACAGGTTTCCACTGGAGTCCTCTTCCACTCCTCCTTGACGACATCATGGAGCTGGTGGATGTTAGAGACCTTGTGCTCCTCCACCTTCCATTTGAGGATGCCCCACAGATGCTCAATAGGGTTTAGGTCTGGAGACATGCTTGGCCAGTCCATCACCTTCACCCTCAGCTTCATTAGCAAGGCAGTGGTTGTCTTGGAGGTGTGTTTGGGGTCGTTATCATACTGGAATATTGCCCTGCGGCCATGCTCTGCTTCAGTATGTCACAGTACACAGTACTCTGCTTGTCTTCAGCAAACTGTTAGCGGGCTTTCTTTTGCATCATCATTAGAAGAGGCTTCCTTCTGGGACGACAGCCATGCAGACCAATTTGATGCAGTGTGCGGCATATGGTCTGAGCACTGACAGGCTGACCCCCACCTCTTCAACCTCTGCAGCAATTCTGGCAGCACTCATACGACTATTTCCCAAAGACAACCTCTGGATATGACACTGAGCACGTGAACTCAACCTCTTTGGTTGACCATGGCGAGGCCTGTTCTGAGTGGAATCTGTCCTGTTAAACCGCTGTATGGTCTTGGCCACCATGCTGGTGTCAGGGTCTTGGCAATCTTCTTATAGCCTAGGCCATCTTTATGTAGAGCAACAATTCTTTTTTTCAGATCCTCAGAGAGTTCTTTGCCATGAGGTGCCATGTTGAACTTCCAGTGACCAGTATGAGGGAGTGTGAGAGCGATGACACCAAATTTAACACACCTGCTCTCTATTCAGACCTGAGACCTTGTAACACTAACAAGTCACATGACACTGGGGAGGGAAAATGGCTAATTGGGCCCAATTTGGACATTTTCACTTAGGGGTTTACTCACTTTTGTTGCCAGCGGTTTAGACATTAATGGCTATGAGTTGAGTTATTTTGAGGGGACAGTAAATTTACAGTTACACAAGCTGTACACTCACTACTTTACATTGTAGTAAAGTGTAATTTCTTCATCAATATTTCCAAAAATATGAGGGGTGTACTCATTTGTGTGAGATACTATAACTGTGATGTGTGGCAAAATGTTGTTGAGCTTTACAAAATTGGAAGTGGCTATAAGAAAATAGCAAAAGCATTAAAAATGCCTTTCCACCATCATTGCAATAATTAAGAGGTTTCAGTTAACATAAAATGTTATGAATCAATCTGGAATTGAAAGTGGGTCTGTATTGTCTCAACACACTGTGAAGAGGATGGTTCAAGTGCCCAAACAATCTCCAGTGATCACAGCTGGAGAATTGCAGAGGCTAGTTGTATCTTGGGGTCAGAAAGTCTCCAAAACTACAATCTGAAGTCACCTACATCACCACAAGTTGTCTGGAAGGGTTTCAAGAAAAAAAGCCTCTACTCTCATCCAAAAGCAAACTCGAGCATCTTCAGTTTGCCAGACACTACTGTAACTGTAACAAATGGGATCGGGTTCCATGAAACCAAAAGAGAGCTTTTTGGCAATAAACACCAGAGGTAGTTTTGGCGCACACAGGGAGATAGCCATATGGAAAAGTAACTCATGTCCATGGTTAAATATGGTGGTGGTTTTGGGGCTGTTTTTCTGCCAGAGGACCTGGACATTCTGTTAGGATACATGGCATCAGGGACTCTATCAAATATCAACAGCTATTAAATGAAAACATGAGTGCCTTTGCCAGAAAGCTTAAAATGGGCTGTGGTTGTATCTTCCAGCAGCACAATTATCCAAAACATACATCAAAATCAACACAAAAATAGTTTACTGTCCACAAAATCAAGGTCATGCCATGGGCATACCAGAAGAGGAGAGTCCACCAGTTTGGACCTCAAATTTGAAGGATCTGGAGAGATTATTTATGTAGGAATGGTCTCAGATCCCTTGCCATGTATTCTCCAACCTCATCAGGCATTATAGGAGAAGACTCAGAGTTGTTATCTTGGCAAAGGGAGGTAGCACAAAATATTGACTAAAATTGGTGCACACATATTTAATAAAGATATTTTTTGATAAACCTGTGTTTTGTTTGCAATTGTTTGATATCCAAACAAAAGATCAAAAGGTTAAACAATAAAGACAATTTTTCACAGCCTTCTTTCCTCATATTTACCAAGGGTGCCAATATTAGTGGAGGGCACTCTATGTATATTTTTAATGCATAATAAATGCATTAAAAAAGGAATAAATGCATCTGCAGAGAATAGGAATGTATCACGTATCGAGTACAGCATGTTGAACCAATAAACACCTTATAGGGCCATTTTTATCTTGACTAGCACTAAACAAGAGTAGCCTACCCTATAAAGAGACACACAGGAGCCAATACTATATGTGATGTGAAAATTCACATTGGTGTCACACGCAAACACACACAGAGATCTCTCCACAAACTAGCATTTCCTTAAAGGGCTTAAAATAACCCAGAAATGGTGCAGGGCTGTATCTAAGCAACAGGAGGTTGGTAATATGGATTCCTGCAATATGGTTCCTCTTAGTCACAGAGAGTTAATGGCCCTACAGCCCTAGCCCTTTAGAGCTTCCAGAGAATAAAACCATCAGTAAGTCATAGAGACATACATCAAAAGCCCATCCTTTACAATATCCCAACAGACACATGATCTCATTCTGAGGACAGGGCAATAAAAAAGCTGACAGAGAAAGTGATGAAAAAGAGGGAAAGAGAGGAAGCTTCTTCATCTGTAGTTCTCACTCTCTGTCTTAAACATAGCCTGCAATATGCAGTTTAAATGAGTTTTACATTGAAAGCCAGTGACAGGTGATGCTATTATAGGCCCACCGCAGCTGATTGGATGTTGGGGATGGAGGTGGCATACCTGGTGCTGACAGCTGGTTCAAACTCAACATACATGAGAATAAAAAGTGCTCAGCGTTTCAGCTACTATTCTAGGACAAGAAGTGATTTAGGGATTTCCTCCAGTGCAAAAATAAATGGTCATGTAGGCTCTGTGTAATACATTCCCACAGAGACAGTGGGAATATACAGTATGTGCAGAGTGCATTTATTTACGTTGTTCAAATAATCTTGGCCAGACATCAAAGTGAAGGTCAGAGCAAAGGAAGATGTGACCAAGGAACATTCATCCTCCCTTGGAAAAAAATTTGAAAATGAAAAAGCAGTACTAAAATGATAATTTCTGATAACCTCAGCATTTACAGATGGCTGACAAATTAAAGAAAAAAATGGTGGCTCTTTTATACTGTAGGGGGCATTTTGTTGGCATCATTTGGGTCTACTTGGCCCCTTAGAGGGAAGGGTCATCATGAATCAATACAAAGTTATTCTAACTAATACCTGTAATGAGACTATCCTGGAGACAAAACTATTCTGGTTTGTGGGTACAATGTTTGCATCAACAGGGCACAAGAGCTTACTGAATGGTTTGATGAGTATAAAATGACGTATATCACAAAGATCTTAAACCAGTGGAACGCCTGTGGGTATAAAATCACCAACTGAGGGATTATCTTTAGGAAGAACAGTGTTCATCTCACCTGTTTAGTTCCAGAGACTTTTAGAGTCTAGCAAACATGCATTGAATGTGTTCTATCAGCTGATGGTGGCCCAAACCTTAATAACCCACTTTATTTTGTCTTTATCTTTTTTTGGAACAGCAAGTAATTTGTGTTTGATGTAAAAATGAATATGAGAATATAGAATTTCAGCTTTCATTTCTTGATTATTTCATCTAGATGTGTTAAAGAACTTAGAACATGGCATATTGGTAGCAGACCATCCAATTAAAGTATTAAAGTAAATAACACTTAATATTTGGTTGCATGTCCCTAGCTTGCAATAACTGTATCAAGCCAGCGAGCCACTGGCATCACCAAATTATTGCATTCTTCTAGATGCTTTTCTAGACTAGTACCACAGCCTCTTTCAGTTGTTGCTTGTTTTAGGGGCTTTCTCCCTCCAGTCAGGAAGTGAAATGTATGCTCAATTGGGTTTAGATTTGGAGATTGACTTGACCAGTATAAAACCTTCAAATTATTTGCCCTAATGAAATACTTTTGTGTGTTGTGTTGGCAGAGTTTTTTGTCTTACTACATTATGAAGTTCCTCCCAATTAGATTGGATGAATTTCTCTGTAAATTAGCAGAGAAAATGTTTCTGTAGACCTATAAATTCATTCTGCTTTTACCATCATGGGTTACATCAATACAGATTAATGGCCCGTTCCAGCCATTGCAGCCATGCAAACCCAAGCCGATGACTAAACCTCCACCGTGCTTGACCAATGAGCTTGTATGTTTTGAATCATGAGCAGATCATCTCCGAATTTCCTTGTGAATTCCAATTTGGCGTTCCTATTCTTACTGCTGAATTGATGGTTTGCATCTTTTGGTATGGCCTCTATATTTCTGCTCTCAGTCTCCTTCGAACAGTGGATTGTGATACCTTCACCCCTGCCCTGGGGAGGTGGTTGGTGATGTCACTGACTGTTGTTTTTGGATTTTTCTTCACAGCTTTCACAATGGTTCTGTCATCACCTGCTGTTGTTTTCCTTGGCTGACCTGTTCGATGTCCGGTTCTTAGTATACCATTGGGTTCTTTCTTTTCGGGACATTCTAAATTGTTGTACTGGCTATGTCCAGTGCTTGTGCAATGGCTCGGATCAAGTTCCTTCTTTTCTCAACTTCAAAATGGCTTGCTTTCCTAGACAGCACTCTTCATTTTTAAAAACAAATTCAGTCTTCACAGCCAAAACCCAGGGTTCAAACCAATAGTAGACATTCTGAGTTATTAATTGTTTAAACAATAAAATTAACAGGGCACACCTGGGCTTTAAGAACCACTGGTCAGTCACATGTTCCAATATTTTTGACACATATACACACACACAATTGTGACTTTAACTAGGTCACAGGGAATTAAAAATTTGATACTGCAAAATTAAAATAATGCAGCATGCACAATAGGCTCACTCTAATGCTAGCTAATTAAATAGATAATGAAGTAAACACATCTACAAAATGATTCTGAAAGATATAGCTAGCTTTTAACTCAGATCAGCCCTCAAAAATCTGTTACAACTGCAAAACCTACAAATTGTAAAGTGAAGTCAAAATCGTTTATTATCTTGTGTACAGTACCATGTAGAAAGTACAATGAAAAACTTTCTTGAATGCTGCTCGACAGACTATAGACAAGACAGGAATACAATACATGCATCACTTCTATGTACACAAGTGTACATGTGTGCAGAAATTACAAAAATGTACAAGAATTACAAAAAAATAACAACTGTTTCACAATAAGACAATACTGACAATACAATAAGGCACAAAGTGACAGTGACATTATTGCTATTATAAAGTGTCTTATCACATTGGGGTAGAAACTATTCCAAATTGCACAGTACATGTTCGAATAGTGCTGCCATACTAGAATGCAATATACCCTCTAAGGACAGACTCCACTGCACTTCTGTAAAAAGTGGTGAGGACTGTAGTGGACATCCTGGCTTTCTTAAGACGCCTGAAGAAATAAAGTCGTTGGTGAGCCTTTTTAATGATGGATGATGTGTGCTCAGTCCAAGTGGGTCTAGAAGTGAGGTTCACCCCTAGGAATCTGAAGCTGTTGAGCCTCTCTATTGTCCCCTCTAATGGGTGTGTGTACCTTATCCTGTTTCATAAATTCAATCACCAGCTCCTTAGTTTTTACTGCCATTAAGAAACAGGTTGTTGCTCTGGCACCATTATCCCAAGAACCTCACCTCCTCTCTGTAGGCTGTCTCGTCATCGTTGATCAGACCCACAATGGTGGTATCGTCAACAAACTTAATTATAGTGTTGGAGCTGTGAACAGCCACACAATCATATGTAAACAATGAATACAGCACCGGGCTCAGAATGCATCCCTGTGGAATGCCAATGTTGAGGGTCAGAATGGAGGAGGTTTTACTGCCAATCCGCATGTGCTGGGGTCTGTTGGTGAGGAAATCTAGAATCCAGTTGCACAATGTGACATGGAGCTATAATCAGCTATATTATAATTATATAATATAGTGTTATAGAATTTGTCATCTGTCATTTGTCAGAATTTGTTGTCATCTGTAATTTGCCTACCTTTCACATAAATGTTTGTTAAAGCATAACAATGCTTCATATTTACTTGAGTTTCTGTTGTTTCTTTCGAGAACATGCAATGTTATAGGAATAGGCTACTGTTCGGCATGCGTGTCAGATTTTTCAGATTCTAAACACCACACCTAAAGTTTTTAGCTTTCATTGTAATGCCTATTGTTAGGCTTTTTGACATTGTCCTTATTACTATAAATAAAAAATGGCATATTTAATCAATTTCTAATTATAAAAGTGTTAGATTTGACACTTCATTGTAGGCAGTTCTAATCTTTTTTACAAGTACATTTAAAATCTTTTTGTATAACTTCCATCCCTTTTTCTCGTATAACACTTATATGTGCTTTTTGAAAATCTCATTCCAGGCCCCTTATTTCCAGTGAAGGGAAATTGTAATGCAACATCATACAGACATTCTACACAGTTATGTGCGTAGAACTTTTTGCCACTATTTTGGGGAAGGCCCAAATATGGGTGTGTTGGACACATGTCCACAAACATTGTCCATATAGTGTACTTCCTTCCAAGATTTATTTTTCTTCATGAATGTCTCACATTACACATTTAAAAAGAGATAGTATATGACAGGATGAGATGAAATCATGGCTATATGTTTTTCTTAGATTTTTACACATCAAACAGTAAATGTGAGCTAATAGCAGGTACACACTTAAGTTGTGACTGGGGGATTTAATTAATTGGACCACAGGATTGGTCCGAGAAATCATTCAAGCGAATTGTTTGGATTTGTCTCTTTACCACATCATACTTAATATGTATATACAGTATCTCACAAAAGTGAGTACACCCCTCACATTTTTGTAAATATTTGATTATATCTCTTCATGTGACAACACTGAAGAAATGACACTTTACTACAATGTAAAGTAGTGAGTGTACAGCTTGTGTAACTGCAAATTTACTGTCCCCTCAAAATAACTCAACTCAGAGCCATTAATGTCTAAACCTCTGGCAACAAAAGTGAGTAAACCCCTAAGTGAAAATGTCCAAATTGGGCCCAATTAGCCATTTTCCCTCCCCAGTGTCATGTGACTTGTTAGTGTTACAAGGTCTCACTTGTGAATGGGGAGCAGGTGTGTTAAATTTGGTGTCATCTCTCTCACACGCCCTCATACTGGTCACTGGAAGTTAAACATGGCATCTCATGGAAAAGAACTGTCTGAGGATCTGAAAAAAAGAACTGTTGCTCTACATAAAGATGGCCTAGGCTATAAGAAGATGGCCTAGGCTATAAGAAGATTGCCAAGACCCTGACACTGAGCTGTAGCATGGTGGCCAAGACCATACAGCGGTTTAACAGGACAGATTCCACTCAGAACAGGCCTTGCCATGGTTTGGGCCCAATTTGGACATTTTCACTTAGGGGTGTACTCACTTTTGTTGCCAGCGGTTTAGACATTAATGGCTGTATGTTGAGTTATTTTGAGGGGACAGCAAATTTACACTGTTATACAAGCTGTACACTCACTACTTTACATTGTAGCAAAGTGTCATTTCTTCATTGTTGTCACATTAAAAGATATAATCAAATATTTACACAAATATGAGGGGTGTACTCACTTTTGTGAGATACTGTAGCTGTGATGTGTGGCAAAATGTTGTTGAGCTTCACAAAATGGGAAGTGGCTATAAGAAAATAGCAAAAGCATTGAAAATGCCTTTCCACCATCAGGGCAATAATTTAGAAGTTTCAGTTAACAGAAAATGAGCTAGAAAGTGAGCTAGTTGGCCACTGAGTAACTTTGTGTTTATGGCTCAGAAAATGTGGAATTGACATCTTAAAAACATTATATACCAGTAAAGTAGCTAATCATTCTGTAATGTAACAATAAGCAGCATGTCACTGTTCAAATCCAAAACTGAAATAAAAAAGCTTCAAAAGTTTGCTCTTTTATTGTTCGGTAATAATTATTTAGCGTTTGTAGGAGTTTCTTGGCATTATCCCAGCTGTTTCTGTGATTGCCTTGCTTCAAAACAGGCACACACACACACACACACACACACACACACACACACACACACACACACACACACACACACACACACAAAAGATTTATAAATCCAAGGGCACAGACAAGCTGCACTGAGCAGAATGCAGCGAAGAAGCAAAAAAACAACAAAAAACAAACAAACCATAACATATTGCAGTATAAAAAATCTGTCACAATTATTTAAAAAATATTAAAATGTCCATTAATATACAGATTTTGGGTGTTATTTTAATTTAATTTTGAAATGAGCTTAAAACATTTGGTGAAGATAAAATACAAGCAAAAGTCAAATGCACGCAGGTAACATAATTCAGATCTCCAACTGGTGAAAGGCAATGGTGAAAATACAGTGAGATGCAAACTAACTTTGGGGTGGTAAAAGAATTGTGCAAAGAATAAATGGGCAAACACAGCATAGGCAATCTGTAGTAAGGTTAAAAATTTACTCAATCATTAAGAGACAGAAGACATCACAAAGTTACTTAGAAAATTTATATACAGTAAATTCAAAATTTGAAGATTTCTGAATGAAGTTTTCTCAAGCAGTTCATCACACCAGCAACCCACAAAGCTGGTAAACAGCTTGACCTCATCCTCACACGTAATTGCACCACACATAATCTTCTCATTACTCCTCTCCACACCTCTGACCATTTCTTTATCCAGTTCTCTATTTCTCTCCCCTCACCACCATCAATGTCTCCTCCCTCTATCTCTTTTCGTCGCAATCTTCGCTCTCTTTCCCCCTCACATTTCTCCTCTGTTGTCACAACCTTACTTCCCTCCCAAAGCCACCTTTCCTCACTTGACCTAAACACCGTAACCGACATGTTATGTTCCACTCTAACATCTTCTCTTGACAGCATATGCCCCCTAACCTCCAGACCTGCTCGCACATCACCCTCTAGTCCTTGGCTCTCAGAACCTCTGCATAGCAGCCGGGCCAAACTAAGAGCATCTGAAAGGAAATGGCGCAAATCAAACAACCCAATTGACCTAACCAATTACCAGACACTCCTCTCTTCTTTTTCCAATAGCATCTCCATTGCTAAAGCCACATTCTACCAAGAGAAGATTCTTAGTTCTCCCAACACCCGCATTCTTTTCAGAACCTTTTCCTCTCTACTCTGTCCCCCTCCTCCCCCTTCCGCTACTTCTCTCACTGCAGATGACTTTGCGACTTTCTTTACCAACAAGGTTACATCAATCAGAAAGCTGTTCTCAGCCCCAGACATGCATAGACTGACTCCTACTCCGGGTAACTCCCAACTGACTTCCTCCTCTCTCCTCTCAGAGACTGATGTCTCTAAACTCCTCCTCTCTAGCCATCCCACAACCTGTCCTCTTGACCCTATCCCTTCTCACCTTCAGTCCATCTCTCCCACACTATTACCTGCACTCACACACATCTTTAACACATCGCTCTCTACTGGCACATACCCTACCTCATTTAAGCAAGCCCAGGTTACCCCACTGCTTAAAAAAACATCACTCAACCCTGCTATAGTTGACAACTACAGACCTGTTTCCCTTCTCCCTTTTCTTTCGAAAACTCTTGAAAGAGCCGTTTTTAATCAACTCTCAAATTTTCTCACACAGAACAACCTCCTGGACACCAAGCAGTCTGGCTTCAAGAGCAACCACTCCACGGAGACTGCTCTGCTTTCCGTCACTAAAGCCTTACGACTAGCAAGAGCAACCTCTAGATCATCTGTCCTCATCCTACTTGACCTCTCTGCTGCTTTCGACACTGTGAACCATCAGATCCTCCTGTCAACTCTCTCCAGCTTGGGCATCACTGGAACGGTTCTGCGCTGGGTAGAATCCTATCTCTCTGACTGTTCCTTCAAGGTATCATGGAGGGGAGGTATTTCTGAAACTCAGCAACTCACAACTGGCGTTCTACAGGGGTCAGTTCTGGATCCACTCCTCTTTTCTATCTACACCACATCTCTAGGGCAGGTGATTGAGTCTCATGGCTTCTCATATCATTGCTATGCTGATGACACCCAGCTCCATTTGTCCTTCCAGCCTGACGATCCATCCGTCTCTGTACGCATCTCTGCTTGCCTTTCAGACATCTCGGTCTGGATGGAGGAAAACCATCTTAAACTTAACCTGGCAAAATCTGAGCTTCTCGTCATCCCAGCCTGTCCCTCAATCAACCACAACCTCACTGTACAGCTCGGCTCACTCACACTCATGCCAACCAGGACGGCCAGGAACCTTGGGGTGATTCTTGATGATGGCTTGACCTTTGCAGACCATATCTCAGCAACTGCAAGGTCCTGTAGGTTCATCCTTTACAACATCAAGAAAATCCGACCCTACATCACCAAACAGGCTACACAGATTCTAGTCCAGGCTCTTGTTATCTCTAAACTGGACTACTGCAACTCACTGCTTTCAGGCCTCCCAGCCAGCTCCATCAAACCCCTTGAGATGATTCAGAATACTGCAGCGCGCCTCGTCTTCAACCAGTCCAAGAGAACCCATGTCACACCCCTCTTCATCTCCCTCCACTGGCTTCCTGTAGCTGCCTGCATCAAGTTCAAGGCCTTGATGCTCACCTACAAGACCTTGTCAGGAACAGCACCCTCCTACCTCAACTCTCTCCTGAAGGCCTACATTCCCTCTCGCAATCTGCGATCGATTAGCGACCGACGTTTAGCAGTTCCAACTCAGCATGGCGCAAGGTCCCTTTCCAAAACCTTCACACTAACTGTTCCTCAGTGGTGGAATGCACTTCCAATCTCAATCCGGACCACAGAATCTCTCACCATCTTCAAAAAACAACTAAAGACCCACCTCTTCTATGAACACCTAACCAACTCATAATAAAAATGAATAAATAAATAAAAAAAAGCACTTACACCTCTACTCTGCACTTTGCTTCTTCTGGAATTCAATTAATAGATCTCTTATGGTAGCACTTATTGTATTGTTCTCAGCTTGATATCGCTTTGCTTGTATATTTCTCATTTGTAAGTCGCTTTAAATAAAAGCGTCTGCTAAGTGAATAAATGTAAATGTAATGTAATGTAAGTTTTCTGAAGAGTTTCTGCTACAATTCTGGAGATTCTAGATCTCTGCTGGTGATGTAATGTCCTGGGCTGGGGTTACAGCTTAGTACTCGATTGCTAGCAGAAAGTACCAACTTTCTAAAGACTGAATAATATAAATATAAAATTAAATATGTCTGTACATATTTTTTTTAATATATAAAAAGAATTTAATTTAAGCAAACAACAATAAAACCAACCAGTGATAGTTGAATGGGAGGGCTAAAGAATTCTACAACCAATCAGTAAATTGCAGTTCCTATTATGAAATCATTAGGGTTGAGCATTAAAACATGGGGTCTCATCATTGTGGCATAATGTCTGGGTTACGCATGGAACCCTGTTCCCTGAGAAGGGAACGAGACGTTGCGTTTAGCATAACACTATGGGAGCGCCCTTGCACGCATGACTGGCATCTGAAGCTTGTGTAAAATCATGCCTCTATTTATAGGCCTGCCATGATCAAGTGACATGGCAATTAAGCGCGTCACATGATATATATGGCACTTGTGAACCACGCCATCAACCTCTATTATCTGAAGCGAAGATGCAAATCACAGGCCTGCCCTGGTATGACAAAGCTACTTAATGTCTTGTTCCCTTCTCAGGGAACAGTGTTACATGCGTAACCCAGATGTTCCCTTTTAAAGGGAACTCGACGTTGTGTTTAGCATAACACTATGGGAACGAGAATACCCACTCTGTCATACCGAGGGTACGGCCTATTCAAAAAGACTCAAGCCTGAGGGTCACTGCAAGACACTCGAGCCCGGGGTGGAATGACAAATGAATGTGTGTGGCGTAGACCACCCTGCAGCAGCACACACATCTTGTAAGGATACCCCTTTGGACAAAGCCTTTGAGGAGGCGACTGCCCTTGTGGAATGAGCCCTTATGTCCAGAGGCGTAGCGAGATCGCACACCTCATAAGCAATAGAGTTTGTTTCCACTGTCAAATTAGAGATGCGCTGCTTTGACACAGCATCACCTCTACTGTCGCCACCAAAGCAGACCAGCAGCTGCTCCGACTTACGCCACCGGCCGGAGCGGTGGACGTAAGTACAGAGAGCCCTTCATGAGCACAGCAGGTGCATCCTCTCTTGTTCCAGTGTGAGGAACAGAGGAGAGCAGAAAGCCTGCAACACCACAGGATGGGGAGCCGATGTAGGCACCTTAGGAATATAATCCGGCCTTGGATACAGGAAGGACTTGGCTAATCCAGGTGCAAAGTCAAGGCAGGAAGGGGCAACAGAGAGAGCTTGTAGATCTCCTACTCGCTTCAGAGATGTCAGGGCCAGCAGAACAGCTACCTTTAGAGTCAGAAGCTTTTCAGAGGCTGACTCTAAGGGCTCAAATGGGGCCCCTGACAGATCTTCCAGGACCATAGAAAGGTCCCAGGAAGGTACAAGCGACCTGCAGATGGGCCTCAGCCTGACACCATGCATGAACCTCGAAGTTAGAGGCTGTTGCCCCACAGAGGCTCCATCAACAGGGGTGTGGCTGGCCGAAATGGTGGCCCCGTAAATCCTGATTATAGAAGGCGCCAACCCCGCTGAGAAACGTCCTTGTAAGAACTTCAGGACTGTAGCTATTGCGCAGTTCACTGGGTCTAGCTGACGTCACACCACAAGACAAAAAGCCGCAACTTGAGCAGATACAATTTCCTTGTGGATGGTGCTCTAGCATTTAACATGGTCTCTATAACCTCAGTTGTGAGACCAGAATCTATGAGCTGGTGCCCCTCAGGGGCCAGACCCACAGTTTCCACAGTTCCGTCCGAGGGTGATAAATCAGCCCTCCGGCTTGAGACAGTAGATCCCTGTCAATTGGAATCTCCCAAGGAGTGCCGTCGAGCAGGGTTATTATCTCCGAGAATCATATTCGAGCTGGCCAATAAGGTGCTACTTGCAGCAGACGTATACGGTCTTGGAAAACTCTCACTACAACTTGTGGGATCAGAGCGACTGGGGGAAAAGCATATAGATGTGACCTCGGCCACATGTGCACCATGGCGTCCAGCCCCAAATGGTGCAGTAGGAGTGAGAGCAAACCACAGCGGGCAGTGTGTTGTCTCCTCAGAGGCTAACACATCCACTTCCGCTCCTCCGATTCTCTGCCATATGGACTCCCCCACTTGTGGATGGAGCCTCCAACCCCCAGGTCCTGCCTCGACAGGATGTCTGACCCCACATTCTGGCTGCCCGGAATGTACAGTGCACTCATTGACAAGAACTTTCCCAGAGAAGGACTAGTTGTGCCTACCTGAACAGGGGGCGTGAACGTAACCCTCTCTGGTGGTTGATATATGAGACCACCGCTGTGTTATCTGTCACAACTAACACATGGTGACTCTCTTTACCGAGAAAGAAAGAAATTCAGTGCTAGGAATACGGCCCGCATCTCTAGGCGATTTATATGCCACTCCAGATGAGGGCTGCTCCAAAGACCATGAGCTGGACAGTCATCTAAGACTGCACCCCACCCCATGAGGGAGGCATCTGTCATTACCCTCTTGCGATAAGGAGACACCCCTAGAGTGTGACCCGAGGCTAGAAACTGGGGAGACCTCCAAATACTCAGAGCACATAGGCATCGCTGTGTGACACTGATTACTCTTAGAGATTTCATCATCAGATAAAACCTCTGACTTTTCAGCCACCATTGAAACGGTCTCATGTGCAATAGACCCAATGGTATGACATTGGCTGCTGCTGCCATAAGGCCCAACAGTCTCTCGCACAGACTGGAGGGGATGCCCAGACTATGCTTGTTGGGGATAGAAACGCCCTCATCATATTAGAATCCAATATAACTGCTAGAAAATCTGCCCTCTGCACTGGAGAAAACATACTTTTCACGAGGTTCAACCTGAGCCCCAAGCTCCTCATATGCGCGAGAACAACATCTCGATGTTGAAGCACCAGTTCCTTGGATTAACCTAGATGTAACCAGTCCTTCAGGTAGTTTAGTACACGGCTTCCCTGGAGTCGCAAGGGAGCCAGAGCAGCATCCATGCACTTTGTGAAGGTGCGAGGGTATAAAGCTAACCCGAAGGGAAGAACTCGGATTTGGTATGCATTGTCTCCAAACGCAAACCACAGGAACTTCCTGTGACTGGGCGATATTCCTATGTGGAAATATGCATCTTTCAGATCTATCATCACAAACCAGTCCTCGAACTGAATCTGTGGCACAATACATTTGAGCGTCAACATCTTGAACCTGTATATCCGAAGAGTACGGTTCACATGATGCAGATCTAAAATTGGCCGCATGCTCCCATCTTTTTTGCGGACCAGGAAATAATGGCTGTAAAAACCTCCCTCCTTTAGGGAACGTGGTAGATGTTCTATGGCCCCTTTGTCCAAAAGGGATCTTACTTCCTGCGCTAACGTTGGGCTCTGCTCTGTGCTGACTACTGTGATGAGCACACCTCTGAACCAGGGGGGTCAGAGGGGCAACTCAGGGGGGAGAACTCAGAGGGGGAACCCAGGGGGGAACTGGACCTGCTAACCCTTTTCTATTGTAGACAGAACCCATGGAGACACATTTGGCAGTAGTTTCCATGCTGCCAGATGGTCTTTTAGTGGCGTTAGCTTTTCCACATTCTTTTGGAGGGAAAGCATCAGATTTTCGTTGCCCTGTGACAGCTCGCTGACCATAGAAGGCTGAAAATGTGGGACGGCCTTGGTTTGGGCAGGCCCTACAGTAGCACTGGGGGCTATCTGCCCTAACAACCTCATGTCCCCTGATACGTCCCTCCATGGCCCATCAGGACTGTTCCTTCTTTGCCTGCTTTGCTTTTGTGATCCTTTTTAGATCAGGCCAGTTAGCAGGCTGCGGCTGTGGCCGCCTGATCCCCCCGGCTCTCCGCGGGGGAAGGCAAGTTGCCACACTCGCCTTCTGCACCTCCCTCGCACTAGCGCTGGCCCAGGCTCCACTTATGGATGCCCGGGACGAACTCGTCATGACGGGGAAGGAACTGGCTGAATGGCACCGTTTGCAGTTTTGCCTTGCAAAATCTGTCGGCGATGGCATTTACCGCACCGCCAAACAGGCCGGAAGGTTTAACAGGGGCTTCCAGCAAGTAGACCTTATCTTTCTCCCCCATCCCTCAGAGGTTGAGCCATAGGTGCCTCTCTGCCACATCCAAGCTACCCATTGAACGGCCGATATGACGGGTCATTTGCTTGGTCGTCCAGAGAGACAAATCTGTGGCGTGGCACAGCTCTGCCACTGGCTCAGGCCCAATTCCCTCCCCAGTATGAAGCTCACTCAGCTTGACTGCTTGGTAGGCCTGCAACACTCTCATTGTATGCAGTGACCCATAAGCAAAACCCGCTGCCGCATAGGCTTTGCCCACCAACACTGAGGTGGCCTTACATGGCTTGGAATATAAAGTTGGCCCCCCTAAAGTACCTGCCGTTGATGGAGACCAGTGACTCGCAAGCGCCTCCTCCACCTTCGGCATCGCTAAATAGCCGTGATGCTCACTTCCCATGATGGCTGAGTAATCAGACGTCGCGGGGTTATAAACATGGCTAGTGTGTGGTTTTCCCCAGAAGCGTGATATCTCATCATGCACTTCCGGAAAAAAGTGGAATTTTCCCCGGTGTGATGGGAGATTTATATTTATTTTCACTGGAGAGGAAGCGCTCATTCAGCCTGCTACAAGCCACTTCCTCTTCCCCGGCCCAGTCTATATTCAACTTTTCAACTGCCCTAGTAATCACCTCAAGCTGCACTTTATATGCTTGAGAGCTGCTGTCGGTTTTGGTGCAATGGCACCCTCTACCCTCGGAGTCAGCGAGGGTGATTTGGCTTTACATAGGGAAAGGGAAAGGCGGAGAGCCAGACCCGGAAGACAGAGCAAGATAGAGCAGCAGTTGTCTCCGGCTCCTCTTACAAATCCATACGAGATCCCCAGGACCTGAGCCAGCTGAAAGATCACACTGAAAGATCCATACCTGTGTCCCATTTTTAAGTCAAGGGTTTCAAGGCTGTGTCTCTTCCAAATTGTAAGCATGGTAAATAGAAAAGCTGCACTTACACTTAGCTAGCTCTTTAATTTAAACTAACCACCACAAATTTTAGGGTCTTTTGACTGGATAGCACATGCTTTTAGCCTAGTTTCTTCTAGTTTCTCTTCTAAAGGCATTTTTAAAAATGAATGATTAAGAAAGAATCCACCTTGCACAAGACATTCAAACAAAATTTTTCACAGCCCCACACATTTCATGTTACCATACATTTCCTGTGCTAAATCAATTAAGCATCTACTTTATAGATACTTCATAAGATGTCATTTCAAAATACTAGCTAAGATGTATATTTATTCAGCCTGTATATACTACATCAGATTTTCAGTAGGAAAATTTTTACATACACTTCATGTAATTCCAACAATGCCTCCGTGTTTGTTTTTATCACTGTCCATGTGCATTTTGCGATATTACTGTCCATGTTTTGGTTTGAGTCTTGTCTCTGCCCCTGTGTTGTCACTGGTTTGTGTCTTAATTGTACTCACCTATTTTGTATTAGTTTCTGATCAGTTTGCCTATTTATATCCTTGTGTGTCCTAGTTTCAGTGCAGGGTCTTATCATGCATTCTGTACAACTCTGAGTTATTGTTTCCCTGTTTTTCACCTTGTCCTAGAATTAACAGTTATTTCCTGGTTTTGATCAGCTTGCGTGTTTTTGTTCACTGATTATGGATCCCTTTTTCCTGCTGCATACCCATATATTGACCCATGTTTTGATCTGTGATGATGATGATTTTTGTTTTGCCCACAATAAACTACATGCTGATCTTACGCACCTACATACTGCTTCACCTCACTGCACATTCTACAATTGATTGCACAGGTAGATGTTGATTTTTTATGCAGTAATGTTTCTCTTTGTTGCATTGTTTGACACAAAAGACACAAAAGACACAAAATATAAATAAATATAAATGGGCCGAGTATATATGTTTCTTATTCACTTAGACAGACATCAAAATGGTAGGCCTTTGGGTGTCAGAAACATTGTCCCACACAAACTTACTACTTGTCCCACATTTGGTCCATTTGCATCTGGTCAACCTACAGACAAGATGTGCTGGAGACTTACAAAACCTTCCACAAGCTTTTTAAATTCGAATTCGGTGTTCGATGGAGTAGGACACGAAGTTGGAGGCTCCTGCTGATTTTGGTTAAAATTGTAATTAATTAGTGCTTTTCGGTCATACAATATATTTTGACTTAATTCGCTACCGAATCTACCATATCAACACTGAAAGGTACTGTTGGGGAAATGGGGCACGCTCGCTCCAGTTGCACCGATGACATAGTTCATATGAAGACTACTATCGAGTCTCTCACTGCGACCGTGACTCAATTAGAGAATAAATGTGAGGATTTGGAGTCGGAGTCACGGCGCAATAGTCGGAGTTCCAGAGGGCGCTGACACCTGTACAACCGCTGCTGTAGCGGCCTTGTTAAAAGAGGCGTTTGGTCTGGAGAAGGAGCCGGTTCTGGACCGGTCCCACCGGACCCTTCAGCCGAAGCCCAAGCCTGGTGAACGACCACGAGCTATTGTGTGCAGATTCCACTATCACAGTGACTGTGTTGATATTTTACACCGTGCGAGAGAGATCCAGCAGATTAACACAAGGGATTTGATCATCTCCGTTTTCCCTGACTACACATCCAAGACAGCCCGGGCCAGGGCCGCGTTTAACGAGGTTTGACGTCAACTTCGTGGTATTGAGGGAGCTCGCTATGGAATACTTCACCCAGCTCGGCTTCGCATTACATATAACGGTGTTCAGAAGGACTTTATTTCAGTGGAGGAAGCAGGAGACTATGTTAAACTCCTGATATCGGGGTGAACTGCATCCCCTATATAGTGGAGTTTTTTTCACATTTATTCTTTTTTTGCACTCGGCCTTCCAGCTCTACAGAATTCGGATTCTTATTGAAGATATTGTTGGTGCATTACTTCGCCTAGATTTTGTGGACTCACTCCTCTTAAATCTACTTCTGTATTAATGTGCTTCTCTGTTTTGATGCTCTGACTGGGTTAGAGTTTATTTCATTTTATTAGTGTTGTTTCCTCATCTTTACATGCTACACTGTTTTATATTATTTGTTACAAGTCTTTAAAAGGTAAGGACATTATATTTGTTAAAGTGCGCAGACTATTTATCAGATTTGAAGTCAGTAGGGGACTTTTCTCTTACTGGATTTTTTTTTTGTTTAGGTAATTTAGTTGGTTAGTTCGGCTTACTCTTTGAGTTGTTTTCACATTGTGGACAACTTTTGGTGGGAAACACTGCTGTCTCCCTTTGTTTTATGGGTGGGTTTTTGTTTTGTGTTTTTTGTTGTTTTTTTTCTTCTTCTCAATGAAATATTTGGGAAAGGGAAGGGAGGAGAGAAGAGAAAAGGTAAATGAATCACATGAAAATGAATCACATGTAAATGAATCACATGAATCACATGAAAATGATTCACATGTAAATGAATCATATGAAAATGAATAAATAAATTAAAACACAAGCTTTTTAAAACACTTTGCCAAAATTTTTGCCCATTACTTCTGATAGAATGAGTGTAACTCAGTCAGGTTTGTGGACCTGCTTTTCAGTTCAGTCCACTGGGGTGCTATAGCCTGTGTGTCAGCTGGGCCCACTTGGCTGAAAACAGGCAGTAGCCTTACAGCTGTGTTCATTCCAGAGGCCTGAAGTGTCAGCCTCGCAAGCCACACTCATGCACATTTGTAAATTTGGGAGAGAGACTATACAAACATTTGTTTTCTATATTCATGCAAAAAGACAATTCCAGGGTACTGAGACCAGTAGCTAGGCACAAATGCAGATGATCATGCCATGCCAATGCAGTAAAGATGCAATGGGAAGTTTCCATGCAGATGGTATTGGTCATGCAAATGACATGCATAAGAAGCATCTGTTAGGGAACACTCATTTTGATGATAAAGTAATCAGAAATTTTTGTACCTACTGTTGCTTTGTGCTACCTCAAGGTGCACTCACACATACAGTGACTCACCGTGACAAAGCGACCAGAGACCATTCATTTTCAATGAGAGCTGGCAACTTGAGCAACAGCAACTGCTGGCAACTAGATGTGGGCATGTCCAGCGACACAATAAAGCTGGGAAAAGTTAAAAATTATGCAAATTTGGAGTGACTTGGTGCAGTGACTACCAATGGGAGTGAAGACAGTAGCACATGTGATCCATAGCCTCCCATGCTTGCTAGCAGAAGTAGCGCCTATGCAGCAATGATCAATTAGCTTAGCTTATGTTGTTAGCATGTTTAAATAATAATAATTATAAAAATAATAATAATAATAAAACACTCACTTTTTGTTGCAATTGAGCCAAATCCAGATGTAACTCCTATTTTGGGTGAAGTGTCTGTTGGTCCCGGGCGCTGAAGCAGCGCCAAAGCAGTACCAAAGACTTCACCCAGGAACCATGGAAGCCATAGCCGAGGAGCTGCGGGCCTGCTCCCAGTCACCATCAAACAGATAGTGAATGAGACCCTGATGCTAATGTTCACTTAGATATAGGAGCTACACCAGGATTTTGCTCAATTGCAACAAAAAATTAATGTTTCATTATTATTATTATTATTATTATTATTATTATTATTATGTTGTTTTAAATGCACTAAGGCCATAAGCTAAGCTAAGCTAATTGGCATTCACGATTTTGCCACAGATAGATGGTCACAATGGCAAAGAGCACACACTGCTTTTCCTTGATCTCTTAGGATGTGATGCATATATACACTGGTGAATTTTATATACAAACTCTCCCTTCAGAATGTTTCATTTTATCGCCAAGAAAACTGGTTGGTTGTCAAAAATGGCATGCTAGTTGTACCACCCGTGTTACTATGGAAACCAATAGCTGGAACACCTACATGCGACTTTATAGTACAGTGACTGGCGACATGTAGCAATAAAATCGCTGTATTTGTAAGCGTACCTTCAGAATGACACTTTGTATTCTGGTAAGATTATTTAATCATCATCCAAAAGGCACTGAATAGATAAATTAACATAAAAAGCATAGAGAGCAGGAAGCGGTGTGCTCATTCTCTAAGGAAAGATACAATAGAATGCTGTTTTTGGAACACACAGGCACCCACACACACACACACACACACACACACACATAGACACACACACACAAAGAACACAAATAGAACAAGTCCCACTTTCATGGTCAGTAGAGTCAAACTAGATTACCAGTATTGTTTGAACAAATGGTGTGTCAAAATCACAATTTGTTATTTATAAAATTTTTGCTAATGTTCAAAAAATCATCAAAAATCTGAATTAAGATTGTTCCATGAACTAGTGTTACATGGATATTTTGAAGAAGGCATGAGAGGATTATACAATCAAAAAGGTGTCAGAATACAGTGTCAGTAGTTTAACAGTAGGAATTGCACTGTTAATGTATGCAAATGTGCATGTTGCAGTAAGTTATGCCAAAATATTACATCACATTACAGTACTATTTAGTGTTTACAGCATTTAGCAGCCATAATAAAGCTTTCTTGGATACCATGACACTTTCCTAGTTACTATGGCAACCATGTCCTGGCTATTTCTATCTCTATATCTGCAACATCCTTATAGAAACAACACGGCCAACTAAGCCACGCTAAGGAACTTTTTCAAACTTCTAATTTAATGTTGAATCTAAATTGTAATTTTTAAATAATTTTTATGTACCAATAAAAAATTTGTCTTGAACCCCACTGATTTCAACTTGATGCCCACCTGAATCAGAGCTATACATGTAGACAAACTTGGTCCACTTGTAGTGTTCAATGACCCCAACCAAGGCGTCCTGCAACTCAGGCCGCAGTTGAATCACAAATTGATTGGAGGTCTCAATGGGGAAGCTGGGTGTCACAAAACAGACGTGCAGCGCACCACAAAATGACATCAGCATGCTCACCGTCTTCCTGTCGTGTACACCAATGATGGCATACACTCCTTTTGCAAACTGCGAACAAACTGCAACATAACAAGACAAGTGTTAAGGTATGCAGATTTTAAAAACAGAGACATAACTTTTTTTGCACTGTTAACGTATGCACAAAAAGAGTCTTGGTAGTTACTGACATACTAATATCCATAAATTAATGCAGTTGGAATAAATAAATAGAAAAGCAATAATGAGGCTGTTCCTTCAGTGTGAATTGGCTCATGCTGAGTGCTTATAGGGGCTGGGTGGCTCATGAAGAATGCTAATCAATACACTCCACTAATTCTAACTACCACAATGCCTGCTTCTCCAGTAAAGTAAAATAGCCGCCATCTGTTTCTTAAACTATTTCCTAAACCAGGATTCTCCACTAGGTTAATTCTGAATCTGGCAATCCTTTCCTTGCCGCTATCTGTGCCCTGGTTAGGATTTTCTTCTTACTGTATCCATAAGACTCGTATTTCAGTGCTTGTTTCAAACAGATTGAAATACAAGTCAGTTTTCTGTTGAAGGCCCAGGGTTCAGCAGGAGATGCCTGAGGGAGTACTGGGGGCTCAGGGTAAACTGGCATGGCTGTCACCCAGCAAACAGGCTGAGCCACTACTATGTGGCACACAAGCAGGAGAAAGTTGGCATCTGTGCCTAGGATACCGGCAAATGCCCATGTGTGGTGCCATCAGTGAGCTTCTTGTGCACTAAATTTAATGCAGATATAGGCATAAACCGAGCTATCTTATACATATAACAGTAAGGGCAGAAAAACAGTAAATCTTCCAACCTATTTATACTATCATGCCAAAAATATTTTTCCCACACCACAAAAATGATTATCACAGAAGCTACAATTACCTAACGGGTAATATTTCATATAGTGTTTTACAAAGCTGCTAGACATGTAGCTGATCACAACTATCACTATAATTCTGCTTGGGGTAAAAGAGAGAGAATGAGACTAAAAGAGGTGGAGTCTGCCTCCCTCGGTTTTAGCTATTACTGAAGACATATGGCACATCAGATCAGATTCCACGCATTATATGCCATCAGTGGCTATCTTGAATGGTCCCTTTTTTTTTTTTTTACCACAAGCCAGCAACTGCTTTATGTCATGAACTAGCAACCTGTATTAATTTATCTTCCTGTTACTATTAAAACACTTAGTTTTCCATAATAAACCATTAACAGTGACGGATAGATATTTAGGACTTATTAGGATGTCAGATAACTAAATTTCAAATAATGGACACTTGCACTCTGTAAACCAAAGGCAAAGCTCAGAAGTACAAGTACATACCATCTTATG
Source organism: Ictalurus punctatus (assembly GCF_001660625.3). Taxonomy (NCBI): domain Eukaryota; kingdom Metazoa; phylum Chordata; class Actinopteri; order Siluriformes; family Ictaluridae; genus Ictalurus; species Ictalurus punctatus. The sequence goes on along the minus strand of NC_030423.2, from coordinate 7,124,162 downwards.
TAAAGCTTTGTGTTATCTGATACTGACTGCATTTTCAGTCTCCACTAATAGTACCCTCCACTAATATTGGCACCCTTGGTAAATATGAGCAAAGAAGGCCGTGAAAAATTGCCTTTATTGTTTAACTTTTTGATCTTTTGTTTAAAAAAAAAAATCACAAAAATATCCCCATGGATATCAAATAATTGCAAACAGAACACAGGTTTATTTTTTAAAAAAAATCTTTGTTTAATATAGGTGTGCAACAATTATTGGCACCCCTATGAACTCACATAAGAAAATATATTTGAAGTACATACCTCTTGATATTTTACATTTGTTTTAGTACACCTGCTTGACTAGGAACAGGAAATTGTTCAACCATGACTTCCTGTTTAACAGGGGTATAAATACAAGGCAACACATAGGCCAAATTCCCTTAGTCATTCATAACAATGGGTAACACCAAGGAATATAGCTGTGATGTGCAGCAAAAGGTTGTTGAGCTTCACAAAATGGGAAATGGCTATAAGAAAATGGCACTTCATTGAAAATGTCCATTTCCACCATCAGGGCAATAATGAAGAAGTTCAAGTCAACTGTAAATTTTATGAATCAACCTGGAATTGGATACGTGTCTATATTGTCTCAACACACTGAAGAGCATGGTTTGAGTGCCCAAACATCTCCAATGATCACAGCTGGAGAATTGGAGAAGTTAGATGCATCTTAGGGTCAGAAAGTCTCCAAAACTACAAGTCAGCTAAATCACCACAAGTTGTTTGGAAGGGTTTCAAGGAATAAGCCTCTACTCTCATCCAAAAACCAAGTCAAGCATCTTCAGTTTGCCAGACACTACTGGAACTTCTAATGGGATCAGGTTCTGTGGTCAGATGAAACCAAAATAGAACTTTTTGGCAATAAACACCAGAGGTGGTTTTGGTGCTCACAGAGAGGTAGCCATATGGAAAAGTACCTCATGCCCATGGTTAAATATGGTGGTGGCTCTTTAATGTTTTGGGGCTGTTTTTCTGCCAGAGGACCTGGACATTTTGTTAGGATACATGGCATCATGGACTCTATCAAATATCAACAGATATTAAATGAAAACCTGACTGTGGATCTTCCAGAAAGACAATAATCCAAAACATACATCAACATCAACACAAAAATGGTTTACTGAACACATAATCAAGGTCTTGCCATGGCCATCCCAGACCCCTGACTTGAAACCCATAGGCAACCTGTGGGGTGAACTGAAGAGTCCACCAGTGTGGACCTCGAAATTTGAAGGATTTGGAGAGATTCTGTATGAAGGAATGATAGTCTCAGATCCCCTGCCATGTATTCTCCAACCTCATTAGGCATTATAAGAGAAGACTCAGAGGGTTTATCTTGGTAAATGGAGGTAGCACAACGTATTGACTAAAATGGTGCCAACAATTGTTGCACACCTATATTTAATGAAGATTTTTTTTTTTATATATAAACCCGTGTTTTGTTTGCAATTGTTTGATGTCCATGAGAGCATTTTTGTGATTAATTTTTAACAAAAGCTCAAAAGGTTAAACAATAAATACAAATTTTCACAGCTTTCTTTGCTCATATTAACCAAGGGTGACAATATTAGTGGAGGGAACTCTATGTAACTTCTTGAATTTAGACATGGCTAATGTTGTTCTAAAGCATAAGCGAGAACATAAGCTAGAGCTAGAAATAGTTCAAATCTGCCTGGCTGGTTTAAAATGTTCAACAAGCAACACATGGTTGTGTCATAAGCACTTGCAGTGACAGTAAAAGCTTGGCCACCCAGGGCCAATTGTCTTAACAACAGTGAGGTTGGAAGCTGTTGTACTATCAGAAGGGCACATGACAGCCCTGCCTTCACTGGCCCTAACAAGCAAAATCATGCTATGTCCCCTCACAGCTTCTACCAAACCATAAAGATTAGTGATAATGTTTCTAAGCTGAGTAGTCAATCAATCTATAGCTATGAGCCCATGGTTCCTTGGCCACTCTGGCCTGGTTTCTCATGTTCTGATCTAATGAGACACAGCAGAGATATAATTATTAAAACTTTTAAGTATAGCCAATTAGAACTTGGCTTACTGTGGCTACATGTGCTGTGTATCCCATCAGAGCTGCCATGGTGCCATGGCTGGCATTTCTTCTTATGCCCATTGAGCAGACTCTTATTCTTCTCAACAGCTCAGCAATCTCAGTAGCTTTAGCTTCCTCTTTCTGTTTGCTCTCTGTTTGGCAGTGATACATGGTGAGTTTAGGGTTTATACTGCTCCCACAAATTGCATTTCCTGAGTCCAATCTACCTTTTCCAATATTTCAATCTGTTCTCGCTCTGCATTTCATTGGTTCCATTTCATCTGCATGAGACAACATCTTTTCAGCTGGCAACATGCGAAAAAAAAATACAGTGAATTCCAAAGAGACTCTGGGGAAAATTATGGAGCTTAAATACTTTTTGACTATTCTCTTCTGTCTTTATCTCCTTTTTCTATTTCTCTTTTATTTCTTATTCCCATTCGCCTGGGATTTATTTGAAGAAACCCCAGGTGGATATTCATCTGCTGTTTTGTTGTGCATGCTGATGGAGGGATAATGCAGCTGCCTATGAATAGAGTTGAATAGAGTTGCACAATGTGTAGTGTGACTTCTGCACATGTGCATGTGAGAGAGAGAGAGAGAGAGAGAGAGAGAGAGAGAGAGAGAGAGAGAGAAACAAACGACATCAGTATTCGTAACGGAGATACAGCTTGCTTATCTACACACATACACACTCACAACTCATGGGAGTTGCATGTCATTACACTACACAGTGGAAAATATTACCGTAAGCACTCTGGGGTGAATGTAGAAATGCACAGCCAGTGCTGTGACCCAAGTAGATACTTCTTGGTTGTTTATATATACACAGGGTGTCCTACAAGTTTCCATACATAGGGGACTATGTTTGCCAGCACCAGGTCAGTTGTGCCTTCATCAGTGGATGTTTGTGGACGTTCACTTCTCGGTTGGTCCGCAACACATCCAGTCCTTTTGAATTTATTAATAAGTTTTGCAAGAGTGTCATGTGTGATGTGCTTGCCGTGTTTCTCGTGAAAGTCCATCGCAACCTTGCAACAGCTTCCCCATACAGTCATGAGAATGATTTCAAAACATTCTTCTTTTGCCAAAGGCATTCTTAAAGGCTATCTGAAAAAGAATTTTGGAATACATTTTGCTAAAAAAAAGTTTTCATTTCCCCTTCAGTATGTATGTAAACTTTTGGGACACCCTGTACTATGCAATTACTATTAAATTATGACCACTTTACAATTTACCTGACACACGGTTCAGACAAAATCCCCTCTTACATAAAACAAATATAATAATAATAATAATAATAATAATATAAGAAAAACTATGAATCTTTTTGGACTTAATCTATTGTTACACTTCCCCATCTAAAGAAAGAAATGGTTTTCCTGAAAAAAAACAGATTCTGGATAGATCCAGACAGAAAAACAGACAATAACAAAATTAACCCAGTGTCAGGGTATTCCCACCTCCTCTTTTGTGACAAATCTCTATATTATATGGTTGAACCATTGGTTGCATTGATCATTGGTTTTGATTATACATTTTAAAATGTCCAAATTGGGCCCAAAGTGTCAATATTTTGTGTGGCCACCATTGTTTTCCAGCACTGCCTTAACCCTCTTGGGCATGGAGTTCACTGGAGTGCTCATCCACTTCTCCATGATGACATCACGGAGCTGGTAGATGTTAGAGACCTTGTGCTCCTCCACCTTCCGTTTGAGGATTCCCCACAGATGCTCAATAGGGTTTAGGTCTGGAGACATGCTTGGCCAGTCCATCACCTTCACTCTCAGCTTCTTTAGCAAGGCAGTGGTCGTCTTGGAGGTGTGTTTGGGGTCATTATCATGCTGGAATGCTGCATACTGATCATGCTCTGCTTCAGTATGTTACAGTACATGTTGGCATTCATGGTTCCCTCAATAAACTGTAGCTCCCCAGTGACGGCAGCACTCATGCAGCCCCAGACCATGACACTCCCACCACCATGCTTGACTGAAGGCAAAACACAGAATCACCAAGATTACTCTCATGTCCTTGAACGTTTCCTTTTGCTTGAACCCGCGTAGTAACAGCACGAAGCTAACACCCACTTGGAAAGTTTTTAGCCAGCACATCAGGCTGTGAATCAGTGCATGGGATATCAGTTACCTGGATGACTGGCATGACTTAACCACCAGCAATATAATTTCTTATTATAAAATCAACACCTTTCACGGGTAAAGAGGGACGAAATGCGACATAAAAACACCCAGATACCAAATCCGAAAAACCCATACATGATGAAGAGTAACAGGTACAAAACTCATTTCAAAACTCTGCACAATCGTTCTGGTATTACATGCATATTCTGCGCCAAAATCCATAGTGCCTCATAAGTAATAGAGATTCCACTGTCCAATTAGAGATGCGCTGCTTTGACACAGCATCACCTTTACTGTCACCGCCAAAGCAGACCAGCAGCTGCTCTGACTTACGCCACTAGTCGGAGTGGTGGACTTAAGTACAGAGAGCCCTTACTGGACACAGTCAGTGCATTTCTCTTGTTCCAGTATGAGGAACACAGGAGGGCAGAAAGCCTGCAACAATTCAAGCTGGATAGCAGATGTAGGCACTTTAGGAATATAATCCAGTCTAGGATACAGGTAGGTCTTAGCTAATCCAGGGGTAATGTCAAGGCAGGAAGGGGCAACAGAGAGCTTGTAGATCATCTACTTGCTTGAGAGATATCAGGGCCAGCAGAAGAGCTACCTTTGGAGTCAGAAGCTTCTCAGAGGCTGACTCTAAGGGCTCAAATGGGGCACCTGGCAGACCTTCCAGGACCACAGAAAGGTCCCAGGAAGGCCTCAGCCGCCTGACACCACGCATAACCCTCTAAGTTAGAAGATGTTGCCCCACAGAGGCTCCATCAATAGGGGTGTGGCTGGCCGAAATGGTGGCCCCATAGACCCTCATTATACGAGGAGCCAACCCACTGAGAAATGTCCTTGTAAGAACTCCAATACTGTAGCTATTGCGACGTTGCATTCAGTATAACAGTATGGGAATGGAAATAACTACTCTGTCATACAAAGGGTACGGCCTGTTCAAAAAGACCCAAGCCTGAGAGTCACTGCAAGACACTCGAGCCCGGGGTGGAATGAATATCCAGGCTGTAGTAACGAATGAATGTGTGTGGCGTAGACCATCGTGCAGCAGCACACACATCCTGCAAGGATACCCCTTTGGACAAAGCCTTCGAGGAGGCGACCGCCCTTGTGGAATGAGCACTTATGCCCAGAGGCATGGCAAGACCGCATGGCTCGTAAGCCATAGAGATTGCTTCCACTATCCAATTAGAGATGTGCTGCTTTGACACAGCATCACCTTTACTGTCGCTGCCAAAGCAGACCAGCAGCTGCTCCGACTTACGCCACTGGCCAGAGCAGTGGACGTAAGTACAGAGAGCCCTTACTGGAAACAGCAGGTGCATCCTCTCTTGTTCCTGTGTCATGAATGGAGGAGGGCAAAAAGCCTGCAACACCACTGGGTGGGCAGACGATGTAGGCACTTTAGGAATATAATCCAGTCTAGGATACAGGAAGGCCTTGGCTAATCCAGGGGCAAAGTCAGTGCAGGAAGGGGCAACAGAGAGAGCTTGTAGATCCCCTACTCGCTTGAGAGATGTCAGGGCCAGTAAAAGAGCTACCTTTAGAGTCAGAAGTTTTTCAGAGGCTGACTCTAGCGGCTCAAATGGGGCCCCTGACAGACCACAGAAAGGTCCCAGGAAGGTATGTGCGGCCTGCAGATGGGCCTCAGCCATCTGACACCACGCATGAACCTTGAAGTTAGAGGATGTTGCCCCACAGAGGCTCCATCAACAGGGGCATGGCTGGCCGAAATGGCGGCCATGTAAACCCTGATTGTAGAAGGAGCCAACCCTGCTGAGAAACGTTCTTGTAAGAACTCCCGGTCTGTAGCTATTGCGCAGTTTACTGGGTCTAGCTGACGTTCCTCACACCACAAGACAAAAAGCCGCCACCTGAGCGCATACAATTTCCTTGTGGATGGTGCTCTAGCGTTTAAACATGGTCTCTACAACCTCAGTTGTGAGACCAGAATCTATGAGCTGGTGCCCCTCAGGGGCCAAACCCACAGTTTCCATAGTTCTGGCCGAGGGTGATAAATCAGCCCTCCGGCTTGAGACAGTAGATCCCTGCGGATGGGAATCTACCAAGGAGTGCCGTCGAGCAGGGACATTATCTCTGAGAACCATATTCGGACCACCATGGTGTCCAGCCCCAGTGGTACGGGAGGTGTGATGGCGAACCACAGCGGGCAGTGTGTTGTCTCCTCGGAGGCGAACACATCCACTTCCGCTTGTCCGAACCTCCGCCATATGGACTCCACCACTTGTGGATGGAGCCGCCAACCCCCGGGCCTCAGCCCCTGCCTCGACAGGATGTTTGCCCCTACATTCCAGCTCCCCGGCTGTGGTGTGAGGAACGGCTGCCCGAAATGTACATTGCACTCACTGACTAGGAATTTTCCTTCTGCCCAGAGAAGGATTACTTACACCTGCCTGAACAGGGGGCGTGAACATAACCCTCCCTGGTGGTTGATATATAAAACCACCGCTGTGTTGTCTGACACAACTAGTACATGGTAACCTCTCAACTGAGGAAAAAAGAATTTCAGTGCTAGGAATACAGCCCGCATCTCCAAATACTCAGAGCACGTAGGCATCACCGTGTGACACTGATTACTCTCAGAGGTTTCATCCTAGGATGAAACCTCCGACTTTTCAGCCACCACTGAACGGTCTAATCTGCAACAGGCCCAACGGTATGACGTTGGCTGCTGCTGCCATAAAGCCCAACAGTCTCTCGTAGAGACTGGAGGGGATACCCAGACCTAGCTTTATCTTGCTCAAAGTTGATAGGATCGATCCTACATGTGTTGGGGATAGAAACACCCTCATCGTAGTAGAATCCCATATAATAGCTAGAAAAGTTATCCTCTGCACTGGAGAAAGCATACTTTTCTTGAGGTTCAACCTGAGCCCCAAGCTCCTCATGTGGGCGAGAACAACATCTCGATGTTGAACCGCCTGTTCCCTGGATCGTGCTAGAATTAACCAGTCGTCCAGGTAGTTTAGTACACGAATGCCCTGGAGTCGCAAGGTTGCCAGAGCAGTATCCATGCGAGGGGATAAAGCTTGCCCGAAGGGAAGAACCCGAAATTGGTATGTGTTGTCTCCAAATGCAAACCTCAGGAACTTCCTGTGACTGGGCGATATTCCTATGTGGAAATATGCCTCTTTCAGATCTATCGTAACAAACCAGTCCTCGGACTGAATCTATGGCACGATAAGTTTGAGCGTCAGCATATTGAACCTGTAAGTCCGAAGAGTACGGTTCAGATGACGCAGATCTAAAATTGGCCATATACTCCCATCTTTTTTTGCAGACCAGGAAATAACAGCTGTCAAAACCTCCCTCTCTTAGGGAACAGAGTACAAGTTCTGTGGCCCCTTTGTCCAAAAAGGAACTTACTTCCTGCACTAACATTGGGCTCTGCTCTGTGCTGACAACTGTGGTGAGCACACCTCTGAACCGGGGGGGTCAAGCTCTGAACTGGACCCGGTAACCCTTTTCTATGGTAGACAGAACCCATGGAGAAAACATTTGGCAGTAGTTTCCACGCTGCCAAATGGTCTTTCAGTGATGTTAGCTTTTCCACATTCGGTTGGAGGGAAAGCATCAGATTTCTGTCTCCCTGTGACAGCTTGCTGACCAGAGAATGCTGAAAACGTGAGATGGCCTTGGCCAGGGCAGGCCCTACAGTAACACTGGGGGCTAACTGCCCTAACAACTACACGTCCCCAATACGTCCCTCCGTGGCCCGTCAGGACCGTTCCTTCCTTGCCTGCTTTGCTTTTATGATCATTCTTAGATCAGGCCTCTTAGCAGGCTGTGGCTACGGCCGCCCGGTCCCCCTGGCTTTCTGCAGGGGGAGGCGGGCCGCCACACTTGCCTTCTGTGTCTCTCTCGCACTAACGCTGGCCCGGGCTCCACTCATGGAGGCCCGGGCGAACTCGACACGACAGGGAAGGAGCTGGCTGAATGCCGCCGTTTGCTGGTGTACTAGTGTATGGTGTTCTCCAGAAGCGTGATATCTAATCCTGCACTTCCGGAAAAAAGGGGAGTTTTCTGCGGTGTGAAGGAGCTTTATATTTATTTTCACTGGAGAGCAAGCACTCATCCAGCCTGCTAAGCACCACTTCCTCCTCCCCGGGCCAGTCTATATTCAACTTTTCAACTGCCCTAATGATCACCTCAAGCAGCTCTTTATATGCTTGAGAGCTGTTGTCGGTTTTTGGTGCAATGGCACCCATTACTGACTCCTTGGAGTCAGCGAGGGTGTTTTGGCTTTCCATAGGGGAAGGAGGAGTCACGATGTGAGCTCCAAAGTCAGGCAAGAGCATAGTTGCCTAATCGTGAAATGTTCATAATGCTGACAGGCAGATCCCTCGAGGGCTGCTGTAGCATGCTCTACGCCCAAACACTTCACACAGAAAGCGTGTCCGTCTCCTCCCGTGATGAAACGGGAGTAAGGCGTAACACACTTCCTGAATTCTTTCTTGCTCATTATTTCCCTCTCTTTTCTTTTTTCTAAAAAAGGGATAGAAAAGTTTAGAGATTTTGAGAAAATATAGAGTAGAAATGAAGAGTTTTTTGTCACACAGACAACAGACATGCAGTCTCGCTGAAGATAATAAGGCTGGCGGCATGGTTCACAGGTGCCACATATATATCATGCGACGCGCTTAATTGCCATGTCACCTGATCATGGCAGGCCTATAAGTAGAGGCATGATTTTACACAAGCTTCAGATACCAGTCACGTGCGCAAGGGCGCTCCCATACTGTTATGCTAAATGCAACGTCGAAGTTCCCTTTGAAAGGGAACTCCGCTTCTTGTGTGGAAACATTCATAGAAGGCAAAACCCCCTTACAAAATAAACTAGTCTCTAAACAAGCTTTTAATTCCCCTTTTACGCAGTGTTCTAGCAAAACAAATCTCATAATGTTGGGCAATCAGAAACAAATAATTTTTCCAACATGTCTCGAATACATCAACACTAGGGTGATTATGAATTGTTTTAAATGAAAAGTTGCCATTTTAACAAAACTGTGAGGCTGTGAGTAATTAAGATAATAATCCACATGCACTCCAGACCATCTACCTAACCCAAAAGCTTACTGAATACTAACTAGTCTTCAGAGGGTACCAATTAACAGATAAATCTCTCCCCTGGAGTACCTCCAAAAACAACATACTAAAATGTAAAAAAAAAAAAAAAAACCCCAAAAAAACCAATATACCAGCAAACTGTAGTCAAGACTGGCTCTAGACACTGCCCCGCTAGCATACTCTACGTAACCGGAAATTGCGTAGGACCAATCTGCTCCACAAAATCTATCACTTAATTAAATTAGTCAATCAATTAAATCCTAGAATCTCAGACAATCAGGATCAGAATCCCAGATGATTAGAATTAGCATCCCGGATGAACCCCCATTTATGTTACGAAACCCTAATTTAGAGCAACATAAGGAAGACACAGGACTGATTACATTTATTACTGACCAACATAACTGCAAGAAAAGAACTACAATTGGAACAAAGACTCAAAGTAACCAAAATAAACACATGGCAACTCACAAAAAGCTTTACACGATAGGGAAGAAGCTGACAATAAACATCCTAGACCAACAATACCAGAAAAAGAAAAGACCATAAACAACAGCTTGTATCCCAGCCAGTGGCTGGGCATCGTAGCATGCCTCAGTTATTCACCACTGGGCATCTCCATTTGACATCCATCTTATTTATCCGTCCTGGAGTAAATAACTCCGGAACTTCTGTTCCGGAGTATTCTGTCACGTCGCAAGACGTAGGGGAATAGAGTACAGAAGCAGGTAAAGACGTATTTATTTAAAGGCAGGCAGACAAATCCAAATCATAATCCAAAAAACGTAGTCAAGAGAGGCAAAGGGTCGGGCGATCGGCAAACAGGCATAAACGGGGCAAAGTAGGAATCAAAGTCGCGGTCACAGAAAACAGGGTCAAAACACAAAAAAAGAAACATGAACTAGTACAATGGACTGCGAGTGGAAAAACCAGCGGGGACTAAACGAACTAATCTATAGTTTAAACTTACTAAATCTATCAAGGAACATAACATTAACAACATATCTAACTATACTATATCTACTATAATACTCCGCGAGGTGTACAGGGACACGAGCGGTATATATCCCGAATATAATCAGCCATATATAACCGAATATAACCGGTGCACTTTTTAATGCCCTTTTTTGTTGTAGGCTACAGAGTGTTACATTCTTTCAACAGTCAGTTATAGGCCTAACATAGGCTATTCAAGGGGGGCTTAAAGATGACCACATAAAAACATTTTTATTTTACTAATTTATTTATTTAAAGTTATATTGTGCCTTGTTGGTAGCCTATGCCTGCTGGAATTTTAAAAAATGTTCAGTGTTGAAATTGTAGTTTTTGTAATTGATTTTTTCTTTGAAAAGCAAGACAAAATAGTAAAAAGCACATTTTGACTATTTAATTTATGCAATGGTGAAAAAAATTGGCAAAATAAATGGAAAAAACGCGAAAAAAACGTTTTCGGTATTCGGCCTTCAGCCAAGTTTTTCATTATATTCGGCTTCGGCTTTGGCCAAGATTCCAAGATTCCCTATTCCAAATATTGAATATATTTATGTGTCATGATGTACCAGAAAGAACCCGGGACTACAGTTCCCAGCAGCCACTGCACCCCACTGCATTACTGTCACAGCCATGACATCAACCCCAGTGAACACCTTTGGGATGAATTGGAAAACTGATTACCCAGGCCTTCTCGTGAAACAACAGTGCCTGACCTCACTAATGCTCTTGTTGTTGAATGGACAAATCCCCACAGATATGTTCCAGAATTTAAACCTTCCCACAAGAGTGTAGGTTATTATAACTGTAAAGGGGGGACTGGAAATCTGGAATGGGATGTTCAAAAAGCACATATAAGTGTTAATGGAAAAGGATTCAACATTTGACCTAAAATGATGATAAAGACCAACAAGTGTCAAATTGAACACTTTTATTATTAGACATTTATTAAATACAATAGACATTTAAAATATAATTTTATTAATCAGTGCCAAAAAAGCCTAACAAAGGGCATTGCAGTGGGCAAATGCCACAGGCACGTTAGCAGCAAAGGGAGGACTAAATCTGGAATGAGATGTTCAAAAAGCACATATTGGCCATAGTGTACTTTCAAGTATTCATATAGTCTCTTTGTAATTAAATACACTTGGAATGTGTTGATTTAGGTGAATATACAGTATATAGCTAACAGATAATTAACTAATTGGTCAGAATATTAGCTAGCTAATAAATGGACTGTAATAACAAAAACAGTAAAACAGTAAAACAGTATACTGTGTATGTGTATATATATATATATATATATATATATATATATATATATATATATATATATATATATATATATATATATATATATATATATATAATTACAAACAAGAAATGGATTTATTAACAAACATTACATGATTTCTATAAGAATCTACCAAACAATAGCATTTGATGTTACTTCTGCCCTGATGAAAAAGTAGCCTGGTCACTCTGGGAGACCAGCTAATTCCTGCTTACTTGCCAGCAAGCCCAGGCTTGTCAGGCTGGGAAAGCACCAAAACAAACACATAAAACCTGAAAACATCTAAAGCTAATCTAAGATGGCACTTAAGCAGGGTGCATGACTCAATACAGACTTGAGTGAGAATCAAACAAGGAGCTTAACCCTGTGTTCTGGTCACTAATCAGCAATGGAAGTTTTACCGACCCAGGCCTTTGTTTTTTAGTGTATAACAATACTGTTAACAATAGAATTATGTATAGAATTACTGACCTCTTTAATTTTAAAATTGTAAGAATTAATATTAAAAAACAAAAAACAATTTGTTACAATTTTGAGCTGAAACCTATGGAAATGTGTCAAGGATTTGGTGATGGAGGCAGATGCAAATGCAGATATACATTTATTTACAGTAAAACAAAAGCACCACAAAGACTATGAACAGTGCAAGACAATTACATGAACATGGTACAAATAATGACAATGACTAAAGATTGACAAGGACTGCTATACAATGTGTGACTTAAATACTTGTGCTAAATAGACAACAATGTGGTAAAGGTGCTCATGGTCAGCTGACATGGTGCATGCAGTGAGCATGTGAAGTGAAATTGCTTGTGGTTGCGCATAGTCCACCAACCTATAGGCACTACCATGACATAATCCTGTAACAGGTTTATTTTTGTTTGTTTTAATTTGTTAAATATTAATATTGTGATTCTCTTTCTGTCTAATAAGGTTAGATTACACCTATGTTAACTTGGGTTTTGGACACACACACAAACAATAAAAACACCCACACACCCACAAATACATATGCAAACCCTACATGTGTACTTAGCAAAACAGAAACAATTTACTCGTGTCAACAAACTTTTGGCCATAGTGTACTTTCAAGTGCTCGTTGTGATTCCCTTTCTGTCTAATAAGTGTAATAAGGATTACACTTATATTTACTTGGGTTTTGGACACACACACACACACACACACACACACAAACAATAAACACACACACACACATAAACACACACAAATATGTATGCAAAGCCTACATATGTACATAGCAATACAGAAACAATTTCCCATTTTTGTGTAAAAGCAACACACACTGGTGCAGGCATGTTGATAAAGAAAACTGGATACACACTGCTGAGTACAATGTTAGAAGTAGAGATAAGATAGAATTACGTAACATAAGAATGCCACCTTAATGCCTAATTGAAAGACCTAGAACCCTGTCTATTAACTGCACCAATCTGCTACCCACAGCAGACTCACCCTGCTGTCAGCCTGAAGCATCAGACCACACACATACATACACACCTTCACTATCCAGTACAAGACTATAGAAGACAGCAGCATCATATCACAGAAAGCAGGTGGCACAATTACTAATCCATATGTACCATAATCTACAGTGCTGAGGGTTAAAGACTCAAGCTCATATTTTTCTATAGTAAAGTCTGCCAAGTGTGTCCTCATTATCAGAGGAAGAGACTACTCAAGATATGTGGGCCAGGCACTTTATGAGCTCCTAATTGGGCTACTTGAATAATTTCACGTGGCACCATGTCAAGTAGTCTTTTGGACTATATAGAGAAGCTGAGCCAGTATAAATTACTGATGAAATACCTTGTTCCACATTATGTGCAACAGTGAATAAGTTAGTGCGTGTGGGGGAGCGGGTGTTTTTCGGTCTGTTACACATATTATTTGCTGTCAGTGCAGTTGTCAAACAGAAAATCCCTGCAGGTTTTTACCTCTCGTTTACACTGTTGTTGCTGTGTTTTATTTTATTAAAATAATCACCAGAGGCAAAAGACTACAGCTGTCATGTTGCAAAAGCAGGGACAACAGCAAAGAGCAGCATACTCTGTTGTCTCTCATTAATGTAATATGTGGTGCACAGAAAGAGACCTTTCAAAGAGAAATATGACAGCTCTACTCCCATCCTTAAAATACACAGATTCTACATCACAGCCTGTAGCTGTAACAAAGACAGCAGCTATGAAAAACTTTATACTCCAAACCCATCTGACATTCCAGAGACAGCAGATCAAGCTTCTTCACCATATCCTGGCAACACTGGGTGCAAGGAGGGAATTCATCCGTGATTGGACACCAGTCCATCCACATGCTCATTCATACATGCAGCAATTAAGATTCACCAATCCACCTAATGCATATTTATGTAAGGTGGGAAACTCGAGGAAATCCATGCAGACAGGGAAAATATGCAAAACTCCATTCAGTAACCTGAGCTCAGGTGTGAGGCAGCAATGCTACCACAACATGACCACCGCTGACCAAAAATGTATTATTCCCAGAAAGTAAACATTTCTCAACCCATCATTGACACTGACATGGCAATGATGGTGTAGCATAAGTCAGCACTGCTGGAGAATTAAAGCATTTTTTTACTGGCCAACTTGTTAGACACACCTACCTTGTTAGCCCACCTTATAGATATCAATCTATACCTCATCTTTTTCCCCATGCATTTTTTTGTTATTTATCCTCTAGACCTTCATCAGTTCCTGACCACATTTGTTACTGTTGGAGTACTGTTCTCAAGTCAGCCCTGACATTAGGATACACACCACCGCAACATCCAATAAGATGCTACTGCCTACAGTATATAAGGTTCTACCACCCAAAATATCTGGTCAGTGGTAGTCCTGTGGTGAGTTCATTACAATGATGGATGGTGTTGAGGGAGACTCACAAACTGCATAGAAACAGATTGCCTACAGTCATTTTACACCTACAAAGTACACCTCAAAAGCAATTGTACCTAATTAAAGGGTGAATGAATGTAGATGTGTGACAGGTGTATCTAATCAAATGGTAATTAATGTATATATTACACATCCATACATATAATCAGGAAAAATGATTGTGGACAAAAGTACTAATTAACATAAAAAGCACTAATTACTGTTTAAATATTCAAATCATTCTCAGAAGGGCTTATTGCATTGCTTCGTTCAAAAGAAGGCTCCCGATTCTATACCTCAGTATATTGAATAATACATTGAACAGGCTGCATAATAAAATAGGCTTTTCATCATAAAATACCTTTTATATTACATGAGGTGTAATGAACATTTAAACTTAATCACGCTCACACTCCCACCTCTGAAAATCTCAAATCAGACTATTGGGGTTAAAAAACACACATTTCCTAATCATGCTGCTTTTCACCATGGGTGTAAAGTAACAAATTACAAATACTCTCATTAACATAATTGAGTAGTTGTTCTCAGGAATTATTATACTTTATTAAGTAGTTTAAAAATAGCTTACATTTACTTTTATTTGAGTACATTATTAAGTGCTGTAATGGTACTTTTACAATTTTCCCTTGACCTGCCATTGCTACATGCCTTACATGTCGTAATTTACTCTTTTTCTTCTGTCAATGGTGACTGGCTAAATAGAATAATCTAATCAAATTACACATAGAAAACTTGCAGTAGACCTTGCAATACCTAGTGCCAACTTTTTTTATTCATGGAGGAGGCAAGAGGAAGTGTGGTGGATGCTTTAACAAGCAACAGTGCAAGTACAACACTTGGAACATTCATGGCCACACCTAAAAGAGCTTTTTGCGATGAATATGACGAACGGTAATTGTGTGATAGTGAGATGTCAGCATTGCTTGCCTAAACCAGTCAAAATATCAGCATTCAATAATTCTACCTCTAATTTGAGGAAACATATTGAGGTATGTTATGGATTCCTGCTAACTAGGCTCTGCCTATTTGCATGTATGTATAATGGAGCTTGTCAATGACTGTACCTTTCTATCTAGTGATTACATTATCGGGCTGTTGTGTGAGAAATGTAGTCACAGTGTTTCTGTGATTATGAGCTTTAGTTCGCTATGTAGGTCTATATCAACTGCAATTACATTGCGATCACATTGCAATTTAAAATGTTAGTCTGTGAACTGCAAATAAATTTTTATACACAACACATATTGTTTTCGTTAGTTTTCCTATTATTAATATCGGTCAAGCCCCGAAGGAAGTCTATGGCAGCCCATAGAGCCGCTTACGGGAAAGTTATTAAATTTTGCACAAAGATAGAGGACAGTCTGATCTGTTAATACAGCAAACTTGGAGTCTCTAACTCAATCCCTCTAGCACCAGCAACTGTCCAAATTTGCACTCATGTTTATGTTAATAACTTTTGAACCATGTGTCATAGAAACGTCTGGGTTACGCATGTAACCCTGTTCCCTGAGAAGAGAACGAGACGTTGCGTAGTTTTGTCATGCTAAACGCAACGTCAAAGTACCCTTTGAAAGGGAACAAGCACCATATGATGTCATTTTCCATAATGACATTTTTTCCACCATTTGAATTTTATGAAAAAAATACTTTTTCGAACTTGTCCTAGGCCGTTTGTCCAATTTGCAAGAAAATTGACCTGCATCATATAGATGCAGGCTCGGCAAAAATGACATTCATAGAATTTTGATAAACCATATCGTTTTCGAATGGCGCTTCAACAAATTTGAAGAACCCGCAAAATTTAACTTGAGACTGTATCTCTGCAATTCTTTGAGGGATTGTGACGAAACTTGTTATGACTCATTACCATTAGGCCCTGAGTATTAGCACACTGCCCCCTAATGGTCAGGAGATAGCAATAAATTTTTTGGCTTATAACTTTTGAACGCTTTTCTGCATGATAACCATCTTGCCCAAATGCATAGTGAGCAGTTTCAGAACGGCACCACATACTGGACAAAATAAAGAAGTAGCTGTTTTTAGTTATTTTTAAAATAAATGTTTTTTATGATTGAAAGTTTACATTTTCTAACTCCTCATACACTGTTCATCAGACTCTAACAAAAAACATATCACAAAGCATCTTTTGCTGCTCATGGTGCCAATTATAGGCTTGACCCTATTGCTGCTTGCAGCTATATTTATTATTATTAATGGTCTGCTTCTTCTTCCGCTTTTGCGTCTATGGCAACCCATAGAACCACTTGCGAGAAAGTTATGAAATGTGGCACACAGATAGAGGACAGTCTGATGTGTTAATACAGCAAATTTGGAGTCTTTCACTCAATCCCTCTAGTGCCACCAACTGTCCAAATTTGCACTCACGTTTATGTTAATAACTTTTGAACCGTGAGTCCAAGAAACAAAATTCTTTTTTTCCTCTAATTCCCTGTGCTGTCATTTTTCATCATGAATATTCTTCCACCATTTTGAATGTTCTGAAAAACCTACTTTTCTAACTCGTCATTTAGAGACACTTCCGACAAAACGATATTCACAAAATTTTGGCAAACCATTCCATTTTCAAATAAGCCTTCAACGAATTTGATGGCGAGCATGCTAAAATGGACGTGCGGGTATATCTCCGTAACGCATTTAGATAACGGTCATGCCTAGGTGCTATCTGAGCAGTTTCAGAACAGCACCACATAATGGACAAAATTTCTAAGAAGTAGCTATTTTTAGTTTTTTTTTTTAATGAACTGTTTTTTTTATGACTGAAAGTTTACTTTTTCAAACTCCTCATACACTGTCCATTGGACTCTAACCAAAAACATGTCACAAAGCTTCTTTTGCTGCTCATGGTGCCGATAATTGGCTCGACTCTGGTATTGCTGCTTGTATATATTATATAGATATATTATATCTCTGTAATCATGTTTATTTTTTTAATTGATGTACACAAATACAGTTAGTTTTTATAATTGATTAGTAATGTGACAGTTACTAAATTTTGAACTGTATTCTTTTTACAGAGAAAATATCCATCAAATTAAAGCAGTACAATGAATGCATCTTGAAAAGTAATAACTCTGAAGTACAGAGGTGTGATTCAGTTTTGAGATTAAAGACTACTCCATGTCATGCACACAGGTTGCTCAGGCCACAACTGACAAGCTTGTAGTCGAGTTTGTTTGTGAAAGCCTTCAGCCCTTTACCATAGTTGAACTCCCAGCATTCAAAAATCTAATCCATACAATGCAACCCAAGGTTGTCATAGCCGGGGGTGGTGCTCGGGTTGAGCTCCCATCATCTATAAAATGCCCCCATGGCGTGCGTCTCATATAGCCTCTGACAAACAAGTCCAACTCCTGGCCTGCTCGAGTGGCTTAGTTTCTAAGCCTGGCGGACCTGCTTTTACAGACAGGAGAAGGCAGGTCACTGGCACCTTAAAACCCCGTTGCTCACAGAAGAAGGAAACTTCAAACCTCCGCCATTGGAGGCATGGAAAAGGCTTCAGGAGTAAACCTCGAGGTTAAATCAGGAGCCGGAGTCTCGAAGGCGGTTCAAGGCCAAATGTATTCTTGTCCTGGCAACTCCTGCGACGTTGTTGGTGCCAAGTTGCAATGGCTTTCGTTGTTCCCTTCGTTCCACCAGGTGCGTGGAGAGGGGGGGTCTGCTCCATGGGTAACAGCTGATCCTCCATATCACCTTGCCCAGGTTTTTGTAGCTCCAATGGAGAGGACACTCCAGCGACACCGCAAGGTGCCAACACAACAAGGGTAGCGGCAGTCACCAGTTTTAAGCTCATCCGATTGGCAAAGGAAACGGGCGCCAGGGGCCGCTTCTGTCAGTGGGAGAGATCATCGCATCTCACTGGACAGCTACCACCCGCCTAAGCTGGGTAGCCCCCAGCCAATAAGGTGCTGTCCCGCCATGGCTTGCCTGCTTCACTTGGGTGCGTGGAGATTAGAGAATCATCTCAACAAGTAGGCCATAAATTCTGCACCAGACAAGCAAAGAAAAAACAAGAAGACTCCAGCTCTTTGCTTCGCAAGCTGGAACGTCAAGACCATGTGTCCTGGTCTCACTGCTGATTTGCAGCATATCGATGATGCACGCCAGACTGCTGTCATTGACAAGGAACTCTCAAGACTCATTGTCGACGTGGCCTGCCTTCAGGAAACTCAACTGGCTGACAGCGGCACTATAAGAGAAGCAAGTTACACATTCTTTTGGCAAGGGAAGCCATCGCACGAATCGCGTCAGCATGGTGTTGGCTTCACTGTGAAGAACTCGCTCGTACCCTCCATCGAGCCACCGTCATCAGGCACAGAAAGAATCCTCTCCCTCCGTTTGTCTACAGACTAAGGCTCAGCCAACATCAACAGTGCATACGCCCCGACATTATGCTCAACTCCAGATGAAAAGGACAGTTCTACGAGGCCTTACATGTAGTGATTTCCAGGATACCCAGTACTGAAAGCCTTTATCTGCTTGGGGACTTTAATGCTAGGGTGGGAGCTGATCATAAGGCCTGGCCTACCTGCCTTGGTTCTCGTGGATGTGGAAAGATCAACGAAAATGGTCAGCAACTACTAGAATTGTGCTGCTTCCATGGCCTCTGCATCACAAACACCCTCTTCAAGTGTAAGGAGATTCACAAGGTGTCTTGGAGGCACCCATGCTCCCGCTATTGGCACCAGTTAGATTTAGTCATCACCAGGCGTGCGGACCTTGCAAGCGTTCTCCTCACCCGTAGCTATCACAGTGCAGATTGCAACACCGACCACTCCCTCGTGGCTAGCCAGGTGCGTGTATTGCCAAAGAAACTGCACCATTCCAAGAAGAAAGGTCGCCCTCACATTAACACCTGCTGTATAAACAATCCAGAAAAATTTGAGCGGTACATTAGTAAGCTGCAGGAAGCCCTCGCTGAGAAGTCAACTGACGGTACTATTGACTCCAAATGGACACATCCGTGAAGCCGTGTACAACTCAGCGATCAACGCTTATGCTAAGAAGGAGCAGAAAAGTGCCAACTGGTACGAAACCCACTGGGAGGATATGGAGCCTGTAACCGATGCGAAGAGGAAAGCTATTCTGGCATACAAGGCTGCGCCTAACCCCAGCACATTGGAAGCCCTTAGGGTTGTTAGAAGAAACGCCCAGCAGACTGCCCGCCACTGCACAAACGTTTATTGGCTGAATCTCTGCAGCAGTATACAGGCAGCTTCCGATACCGGGGATATAAGAGCGATGTACGAAGGCATCAAGAAGGCGACTGGACCCTCTATTATCAAGGCTGCCCCACTCAAGTCCAAGACAGGAGAAGTCGTCACGGATCAGGGAAAGCAACCGCAGCGCTGGGTTGAGCATTACCTTGAGTTGTACTCAACCCAGAACGTTGTTACAAAGACTGCTCTGGATGTCATCCCAGACCTACCAGCCATGGAGGAGCTAGACACAACGCCAACCATGGAAGAGCTCAGAGCCTTGCCTGTGATAAGGCTCCAGGGAGCGACGGCATCCCATCAGAAATCTTGAAAAGCGGGAAACCTATACTACTCCAGCCCCTGCACGAACTTTTATGCTTGTGTTGGGAACAGGGTTATATCTCGCATGACATGACGCAAACATCGTCACATCTCCCTACTGAGCGTTGTTGGAAAGGTGTTTGCCCGGGTTGTCCTGACACATCTGCAGATCCTACCTGCAGAGTATAACCTACCCAAGCATCAATATTGTGCATGTCACCTCCTTAATTTGGTGGCTACTATGAACGCATGCAAAGCACAGGTCAGCAGTGAGGTATTTAAGAAACTTTTTAAGATACTTGCAAAATGGCAGGCATTGTACAATAGAACCAGCCGGTCTGCCATCAATGCTGAAATTGTGAAAGAAGAATGTAAGCTGCAGTTCATTCAGCCCAACCACACATGGTGGAATTCAGTATACAATGCTGCAGAGAGGATGAGGCGGATCCTAAATAAGCAGGGAGAAGCATCCAATGTATGTGCAGCATCCAAAATTAAAATGTAAGTCTGATTTTATTCAACACTGTTCTAATTAGAATACTTAAGGTGGTTGTGTGTGTTTTAGTTGTTTGACTTATTAAAGGAAGCTATTCCTTTTTTTAATAGGTTGAATCCTGATGAAGTTTCTTTCCTCTCTGAATATTGCGCGCAGTGTGATGAAGTCTGTAGCCATGGCCTTGAATAGCCTTCAGTCTGAAACAAACACTCAGATGGGGTGGCTGCTTCCCACCATCTACCTTTTTGATACAAAGCTCAAAAAAGATGGAGGCTTCTGTCAAGGTACGTCATCCCCTTATTCATGCTCTGAATCAGGTTCTACAAAAGGGCTTTGGGAAGCTTATGGAAGATCTGGAACTCATCAGCACTCATCATTCTTCTTCCCAAAAAGAAAGGTAAAAGAAGGTAAAAGAAGGTAAAATTTTCCTAATGTTTTTTATATGACAGCGGAGTATCGGATGAAATAGAGATTATGCCAAGCTCTATTAAAAAGTGAGAAAATGCATCATAATTATTTTTTCAGGTCAGCAGTCATAGGACATTTCTCTCATAATCCGACGTGTAACTGTACTACTTCTACTGTGAGTGGGTTTGTGTGGAGCTAAACTGTTCAGTGTTTATTTACTTGCCTACTGTACCCCAGTCACACTGTGTAAAATTGTTAGAAAAGACACATTGTCTTACAGAGTACTGAATGCAGCAACACTTACACAGTAAGTGAACAGCTTTTTTAACTTCTAAAATTACCATGACCACACACACATTTGATCTATATGATCCTAATAAGCATACACCAGTATGTCTATCAGAATTATCCTAAATGAATATTTGTATATCGTGTATATGATAGGTATGGATTACATCCTGCATCATCTTAATGCCATAAAGGACATGCAACAAAAAGAACTGCAGCACGACTTCTTTTCTTCCATTAAGACATACCCAGCTGCATCTTAATTGAATGTATACTTGGCTTGCACCTCAGTAGAGATGGAACTGCTTCACTCATTCCCTTTGGTAAAAAAGCTAAGCCTCAGACTGAACACACCATTGCAGCATGTGAGCGCTTTTTTATTTGTTCTGGGCATTCACAATTCACATTTAAACCAGCCAGGCTGGAAAGTACAAAATGTGCATATCAGCTCATTGTGAAGCTGAACAACAAATTCAAAATGTAGGCTCATTGTTGTTGACTACTATATCAAAATAGCCCAGAGTCTGCGATCATGTTCATGTTGAAAACATTGTCAGTTAATGTATATGTTGATATATTCACTTCAGTATGATTCTCTAATTTGTGCTATAAGCTCACCTTTTGAAGTTAAATTTTTAAGGTACTGTGTAACCCTTTCCTCTTTATAGGATGCAAGAACTTAATAACCTGTAGGAAAACATATATAAATGTCATGATAATGATAAATGCTAACTGATTATTGGTTGCTTTTTCAACTATTACATGCCTCTATTTTCAACGTTAGTGGTCAAAAATAAAACTGTTGGAGGATTCCTATGTGTTTTTGTTCTTACTGAGAAACACTGATAAAAGAGAATATGACACTGAGGTAAACTACATTTTTATATTGCAGGCTACAGTCACAATACTCACTACTCATCACTCTTGAGTACTTTTAAAAGAGCTACTTTTTACTCATACTTTAAGTAGTATTTAGAACATTTAGTATTTTTATTCTACTCACACTACATTTTTTGGGAAGCAATAGTACTTTTACATGAGTATGATTTTTCAGTAAATCCCCTGCTTTTCACAAGCTAATAGTATACTAGCTGGCGCTAATAACACACACACACGCATGCACAGATACACGTAATTTTAAGAAAATCAAGTTACAGAGAGCTGTGCTAGTTTCGCAGCACAACTTGCTACAACAGAATGCGCCCCATGCTTCAAACATACCCGGCTGAAAGTCATGCTGACAAGGTTGCATTATTTAATGCCAAATTGAGCTAGTTTTGAAGCAACAAATCAGAAATGTGTGTACACCTCAGTGAATTTCTTTCCAACATAAATACTTAGAAATAGAAAAAATAGTCTTTATGCAGTTTTTGATTATTAATGAATTTAATTATTAATTAATTAATCAATCAGTAATTATGATTACTTTTACAGCATTGAATGGTCTAGTCAAAAATGGACAAAAGAGACACAAATTCAGACAATGCTTATTTTTGCAGCATCAAAAATTGTATTGAGACTAGGGATGTCACGAGAACCGATACTGTGGTACCAAGTCGGTACCACAACATTCTTAAAACGTGACGGTACTTGTTTTTCTGGAGTAGCGTTAGTACCATTTCTGAGGAAATGTGCTATGGAATATGGAAATACTTCGCATTTGAAGCGGATGACAACATACAATTGATGCTGTGAAGCCGGTGTGCAAGCGATGCTATCGTTCATTTCAACAAAGCGAGGAAACACCTGGAAGCACCTGAAAGACGGGTCCTATATTATGTTTGTTTGAGGCAGCTGGCATTGTAGCTGTGAAACCAGCTAATGTTATGCTCCATGTAATGTTAGCGATAGTTATTTGTTAACGACGCTAATGCATTGCAATGTTATAAACTACCTCCTAATGGGCCATCATGCATCGCCATTCAGCCCATGTCCTGTCAGCAAAATGTAGCCTAATGTGACTAATAATTATTTAAATGTTAATGCCTTTTATAAATCTTTTTGGCCTGCCATCATATCAGTGAATTTAAACTAATGCTTGCATTCAGAGTATAAAGAGTGTGTGTGTGTGTGTGTGTGTGTGTGTGTGTGTGTGTGTGTGTGTGTGTGTGCGCGTGTTTAGGAGTGCACCTCCACTCATTGTCAGACAGTGTTTGATAACTAAAATCTCTCTCTCTTTCTCTCTTTTTGCCAGTATCAGCCAGAGGAGGATGTGCTCCAGGAGAGTTTTTAATTTAATTTTTTTATTTTTTATTTTTATACCACACCGTGGTATCGACTTTGGTATAGAGTATCGTGTACTTTTGGTGGTATCGGTACCGACTACTAGATTTTTGGTATCGTGACATCCCTAATTGAGACACCACCATATTGAAATTGCACCGACTTTGAAATGTATTTTACACTTTTTGGTATATTGCAATGAAATATTACATTAATTAGCTGGTTTGCTTCAACAACAATGCAGTTGGGTTTTTTTTCTAGTTTGACATGTCATACAATATGAGAGAATGCTACACAGGTATTTATTATTTTTCTGAAGTTGTAACACCAAGTGTGCCATGACAGCATGGATAGGTGCAATGATTAGTTTCTTCACAAAGGCAAATGCAGCACACTTAATGATAGAAAGAATTAGCCAATTAGCATCATGATGTGCTAAAAATGAAAAAATGATAAAAGACAATAAATCTGATCTGATGCTGACATTTTGCAGTCTTCTGTGTGTAAAGTCACACTTGTTCTATGAAAGTTTCTGCAGTAGTGAAATAGTACATATAATTTCCCACAGGCTGTAAAATGAAAGCACTTTGATCTCATGTAATGCCTTTCTCTGTGGTCCTGATTTTCTCAGGTACCATTTTATGTACCTATTTGAGTATGAAGTGCATATCTTGCTATTATTTATCGTCAGGTAGTTGATCAGCTCTAATATACTAGAGCTAGCTTATATGAAAGTTACCTATTAAACTTGTAACATCTACAAATGTCAATAAACTGGCATGACTGAACAAATTATTTTCAGCTTTTTGCTTGTCAGTGTTGTATTATTCATGTAAATGTCAAAACTTATATTTCTAAACACTACACCTGAAAATACTTAACCACACTGAACTATTTGAGAACATTAGAGATAGTATTTCTTTAGTTACACTCAGTGATAAATGGTGATAATGTAATCGTTCTGTTCACGGTGGAACACGTTTTTTCTACAGATATGAATTATTCAAATATGATTCAGTGCAAAGAATCCTGGAAAATGTAAGTACTCTGGTCCACCAGTCAAAAGAACACTCAATCAACCAGCATATATTTTACAGAATATTAAACAGCAACACAAATAATTCTTATCTGAACTACAGTATGTACCTAAGCAAGAAATCAACAGTATTATTACCCATACTTTATACACACTAGGTGTAGGTGATGTGGAATAAATTTCACATGACAGTAGTAGACACCACAAACAATATTGAGGTTTCCGTACAATGAGCCAGTAAAACACTGCCATTGCAAAACACAGAATAGGTTTGAAAATGAAACATTTTTAATATTTACATTTTTAATGTTTAGAAAGATACTATAATTAACAAAGGAATGAGAGTATACAGTCCCCTCTGAAAGTATTGGAACAAGAAGGCCAATTCTATTGCTCCCTTTCAAAGGGAGCTCAATGTTATTGAGCTTCACACTGTGGGAAGTGCCCTCGTGCGTGACCGTTATCTGGAGCTTGTGTGAAATCACACCTGTTTATAGGCCTGCCATGGTCAGGTGACCTGGCAATTAAGCATGTCGCGTGATTATAACAAAGGCACCTGTGAACCACGCAGAGTTTTGTTCATATTGGAGTTTATTGAGTGTAGATTTAGAAACTTCGGCTAAAAGGGCGTTACAGTAATCTAGCCAAGTGACAATGAATGAGTTAATCAGTTTTTCATCTACAGAGAAGTTTAACATAGGGCGCAGTCTTACTATATGAAAAAAGGATGCTTTAACAGTGCTCTGAAAAAAAGAATGAAATGTAAGGCTAGTTTCAAAACTTACTCCAAGGTACCTCATTTTACTTTGGGTCTCTAGAACAGAGCCATCAACAAATAGAGACAGTGGACCAGCTTTGAGAATTTGCTGACGGGAACCTATACGCATAACTTCGGTTTTACCGCTATTCAGGTACAAAAAATTATTATTCATCCATACAGTCAGAAAGAAAACAAACATCAAGGTTTTCACCAGATTTTGAGTGAATGTAGATTTGGGTATCATCAGCATAAAAGTGATAATGGAGGCCGAGCGATCGCAGCAGATTCCCAAGTGGAGATAAATAAATATTGAAAAGGAAAAGGCCCCGAGGAACACTAGTGAGCACAGAGCTAGTGTCAGACCTGTAACAACCCATAGAAATAAACTGGGAATGGTCAGTAAAATAGGATTTAGACCAGTTTAAAACTGTCCCTAACACACCAAAAAACTTTCAAGGCAGTTAAGTAAAAGACCATGATCAACAGTATCGAAGGCGGCTCTTAGATCAAAAATAATGAGAATGGAAGTAGCTCCAGAATCAGAGGTCATCAACAAGTGATTGGTAACTTTGACTCATGCCATTTCAGTACTGTGAAATTTACGCAAACCCGACTGAATGGGTTCAAAGAGGTTATCAATTGTAAGATGATTACACAATTGGGAGGCAACAACACGGTCAAGTATTTTTGCCAAAAACGGAAGATTTGAGATGGGAAGAAAATTGATAAATTCATCCAGGACAGCATTTTCTTTCTTTGACACAGGTGTAACAGCAGCAGTCTTTAATACTGCTGGAACAACCCCAGTCTCCAATTTATCATTTATAATACTGAGGATAATAGGGCACCAAAAATTGAAGCAAGATTTAAATAGGCTTGTGGGAATTGGATCAAGCAAGCAAGTGGTTAATTTCCTGCTGGATACCTCCCTTGTGAGAGCCTCAGAATCAAGCAGTGAGAAATGAGTGAAAGAAACACCAGCGAACCCATATGGATGAAGGAGTGAAGTGGCAGAGTCAGGTATAACAGAAATTTGTTTGCGAACATTATCAATCTTAGAATTAAAAAACTGAAGAAATAATTACATAGCTGCTGAGAAACAGGCAAGGTGGTAACAGCATTAACTTGAAACAATCTATTTATGGTTTGGAACAAGTGTCTGGGATTTCTTTGATTGTTTACAATAGCCTGAAAGAAATAAGATGATCTTACAGTCTCAATTAGTACTCTGTAATCACACCTATTTATAGGCCTGCCGAGGTCAGGTGATGTGGAATTTCGCGCATCTCGTGACTATAAAACGGCGCTTGTAAACCACGTCATCAGCTTCTCTTTGTCTGAAGCGAAGATGCAATCTACAGGCATACCCCAGTATGACAAAGCTACTCAACAAAGAGGCGTCACATGCATAACCCAGACATATCCTTTCAAACTCAACGTTGCGTGAGCTTCACGCGGTGGGAACGAGTATACCCACTCTGTCATACTGAGGCTATGGCCTTTCCATAAAAGTCTTCGACTGAAGGTCACTGCAAGATCCTCGACCAACCTGTAATACCGAATGAATGTGTGGGGCGTTGACCACCCCGCCACAGCACAAATATCCTGTAAGGGTTCCCCTTAGATAAAACATTTGAGGAGGCGCATCCCCTAGTGGATTGAGCCCCTATAACCAGAGGCGTAGCGAGACCTTGCCTCATAAGCAATAGAGATCGCTTCTGATATCCAAATAGATATGCACTGTTTTGACATAGCATCACCTCTACTGTCACTGCCAAACAGACCAACAACTGCTCTGACTTATGCCACTGGCTGAAGCGGTGGACGTAAGTACAAAGAGTATTCACTGGACATAGTAGGTGCAATCTTCCTTGTTCAAAGGAAGTCCCTTATAAGGAACAGAGGAGGGCAGAAAGCCTGCAATATTACCGGCTGGGCAGCAGACGTAGGAACTTAGGAAATAAACTGGCCTAGAATATAGGGAGGCATTGTCTAATCCAAAGGCAAGGCAGGAAGGGGCATCAGAGATGTCGGCACCACCCAAAAGAGCTACCTTTACGGTCAGAAGCTTCTCTAAGGCTGATGCTGAGAGCTCAAATGGGGCACCTGACAGACCTTCCCGGACAACAGAAGGTCCCAGGAAGGTACGCGTGGTCTATAGATGGGCCTAAGCTATCTGACACCATGCATAAACCTTGAAGTTAGAGGATGTTGCCCCACAGAGGCTCCATCTATAGGGACGTGGCTGGCCGAAATGGCGGCCACGAAGGCCCTAATTGTAGAAGGAGCCAACCCTGCTGAGAAATTGTCCTGTAAGAGCTTCAGCACTGTAGTTATTGTGCAGTTTACTGGGTCTCACTGACTTTCCTCACACCACAATAAAAAAGTTGCCACTTGAATGCATACAATTTTCCTGTGGATAGTGCTCTACCGTTTAACATGGTTTCCACAACCACGGTTGAGAAACTGGAATCTATGAACTGGTGCCCCTCAGGAGCCAGACTCACAGTTTCCATAGTTCTGAATGAGGGTAATAAGAAACCCTCTGGCTTGAGACAATAGATCAATGTGAACAGGAATCTCCCAGGGAGTGCCATGCAGCAGAGATATATATCTCCAAGAAACATATTCGAGCTGGCCAATCAGGTGCTACTAGCAGCAGACTCAGCACGGGCTTGGCAAACTCTTGCTAGTGCCTGTGGGAGCAGAGCAATCAGGGGAAAGGCATACAGACGTGCCCTCGGCCACAGGTGTACCCATGCGTCCAGCCCTAATCTTTTTTCTTTGGTGCTGGAGGAGTGAGGGCAAACCACAGCGGCAGTGTGTAGTCTCTTTGGAGGCGAACACATCTACTTCCGTTTGGCTGAACCTCTGCCATATGGACTCACCCGCAAAACTTCCCCTCCATCAGAGAAGAATTAATTGAGCCTGCCTGAACAGGGGGCATGAATGTAACCCTCCCTGGTGGTTGATATATGAGACCACTGCTGTATTGTCTGTCATAACTAACACATGGTGACCTCTCAATTGAGGAGAAGAATTTCGGTGCTAGACGTATGGCCCACACTAGGCAATTTATATGCCACACTAGATGAGGGCCACTCCAGAGCCTGTGAGGGAGACATCTGACATTACTGTCTTGCCACAAGAGATGCCCCTAGAGTGTGACCCAAGGCTAGAAACTGCGGAAACCTCCAAGTTCTCAGAGAACGTAGGCATGACCACATGACACTGACTACTTTCAGGAGTTTGGCTGCTGCTGCATAAGCCCCAACAATCTCCGTAGAGACTGGAGAGATGCCCAGACCTAACTTTATCTTGCTCAATGTTGATAGGATTGCCCTACACATGTTGGGGATAGACACCCCTCATCATATTCGAATCCCATATAACCCCTAGAAAAGTCATCCTCTGATGGGAGAAGCAACTTTCCCTGAGGTTCAACCTGAGCCCCAAGCTCCTTACATGGGTGAGAACAAGATCTTGATGTTGAATTGGCAACTTCCTGGACCATGCTAGAATTAACCAGTCGTCCATGTAGACGTACATAAATGCCCTGAAGTCACAAAGGAGTCAGCGCGGCATCCATACACTTTGGGAAGGTGCGAGGGGATAGAACTAGTGAAAGGAAGAGCCAATATTGATAAATGTTGCCTCCAAATGTAATATTCAGGAACTTCCTGTGCCTGGGCAATGGAATATGCCTCTTTTTTAGATCTATCATCACAAACCAATCCTCGAACTGAATTTGTGGAACAATAAGTTTGAGCATCAACATCCTGAACATGTACGTCAGAAGAGTACCGTTCAGATGATGCAGATCTCAAATTGGCCGTATACTCTCATGTTTTCTGTGGACCAGGAAATAACAACTATAAAAACCTCCCTCCCTCAGAGAAAGAGATACATGTTCTATGGCCGCTTTGTCCAAAAGAGATCTTATTTCCTGGGCTAACGTTGGGGTCTGCATTGTGCTGACTACTGTTGTGTGCACACCTCGAAAATGGGGGGGTTGAGCTATGAACTGAACCCGATTTTGAAGAGGAGCCAGAGACGAGCGCTGCTCTATCTCTTTTTCTGTCTTCCGGGTTCAGCTCACCGCCTGACTTCAGAGCTCAACTCCTCCTTCCCCTATGGAAAGCCAAAACACCCTTGCTGACTCCGAGGAGTCGGCAGAGGGTGCCATTTCACCAAAAACCGACACCAGCTCTGAAGCATATAAAGAGCTGCTTGAAGTGATTACTAGGGCAGTTGAAAAGTTGAATATAGACTGGCCCGGGGAAGCGGAAGTGGCTCGTGGCAGGCTGGATGAGCGTTTCCTCTCCAGTGAAAATAAATATAAAGCTCCCTCACACCGCAGAAAACTCCCCTTTTTTCCAGAAGTGCATGATGAGATATCACGCTTCTGGAGAAAACCATACACTAGCCGTGTTTATAACCCTGTGACGTCCGATTACTCAGCCGTCATGGGGAGTGAGCAACACGGCTATTTAGTGACGCCAAACGTGGAGGAGGCGCTTGCAAGCCACCTCTCTCCATCAACGGCAGGTAATTTAGGGAGGCTTTACCTTCTAAGTCATGTAAGGCCACATCAGCGTTGGTGGGCAAAGCCTATGTGGCAGTGGGTCTTGCTTGTGGGTCACTGCATACAATGGCAGTGTTGCAGGCCTACCAAGCAGACCTGCTGAGTGAGCTCGATACTGGGGAGGGAATTGAGCCCAAGGCAGTGGCAGAGCTGCGCCGCGCCACAGATTTATCTCTCTGGGCGACCAAACAAACGGCCCGTCATATCGGCCATTCAATGGGTAGCCTGGTTGTGGCGGAGAGATACCTATGTTTCAACCTCTCAGGGATGGGGGACAAAGATAAGGTCTCCTTGCTGAACGCCCCTGTTAAACTTTCCGGCCTGTTTGGCGGCACGGTTAATGCCATCGCCGACAGGTTTCGCAAGGCAAAACCCTGCTAAGATGCCTGAGCTAAGAATGATCATAAAAGCAAAGCAGGCAAGGAAGGAACGGCCCTGATGGGCCACGGAGGGACGTATCAGGGGACATGAGGTTTTTAGGGCAGATAGCCCCCAGTGCAACTGTAGGGCCTGCCCTGGCCAAGGCCATCCCATGTTTTCAGACTTCTCTGGTCAGCGAGCTGTCACAGGGAGACAGAAATCTGATGCTTTCCCTCCATTGAAATGTGTAAAAGCTAACATCACTGAAAGACCATTTGGAAGCATGGAAACTACTGCCAAATGTGTCTCCCTGGGTTCTGTCTACCATAGAAAAGGGTTACCGGGTCCAGTTCAGAGCTTGGCCCCCCCCGGTTCAGAGGTGTTCTCACCACAGTTGTCAGCACAGTGCAGAGCCCAGTGTTAGCGCAGGAAGCAAGTTCCCTGATGGACAAAGGGACCATAGAACATGTACCCCGTTCCCTAAGGGAGGGAGGTTTTTACAGCCGTTATTTCCTGGTCTGCAAAAAAGATGGGAGTATGCGGCCAATTTTAGATCTGCGTCATCTGAACCGGACATACAGGTTCAAGATGCTGTTTCTCAAACTTATCATGCCACAGATTCAGTCCGGGGACTGATTTGTGATGATAGATCTGAAGGATGCATATTTCCACATAGGAATATCGCCCAGTCACAGGAAGTTCCTGAGGTTTGCGTTTGGGGACAACATATACCAATTTCGGGTTCTTCCCTTCAGGCAAGCTTTATCCCCTCGCACCTATACAAAGTGCATGGATGCTGCTTTGGCTCCCTTGCGACTCCATGTCATCTGTGTACTAAACTACCTGGACAACTGGTTAATTCTAGCACGATCCAGGGAACAGGCGGTTCAACATCGAGATGTTGTTCTCGCCCACATGAGGAGCTTGGGGCTCAGGTTGAACCTCAAGAAAAGTATGCTTCCTCCAGTGTAGAGGGCAACATTTCTAGGGGTTATATGGGATTCTACTATGATGAGGGCGTTTCTATCCCCAACACGAGTAGGATCGATCCTATCAACTTTGAGCAAGATAAAGCTAGATCTGGGCATCCCCTCAAGTCTCTACGAGAGACTGTTGGGCCTTATGGCAGCAGCAGCCAACGTCATACCATTGGGCCTATTGCACATGAGACTGTTTCAGTTTTGACTGAAAAGTCGGGTTTTTCATCTGAGGATGAAACCTCTGAGAGTAATCAGTGTCACGCGGCAATGCCTACATGCTCTGAGTATTTGGAGGTGCCCGTAGTTTCTAGCCTCGGGTTACACTCTAGGGGCGTCTCCTTACCGCAAGACAGTAATGAGACGCGTCCCTCAAGGGCTGGGGTGCAGTCCTAAATGGCTGTCCAGCTCACGGTCTTTGGAGCGGCCCTCATCTGGAGTGGCATATTCAATTCAATTCAATTTTATTTGTATAGTGCTTTTTACAATAGACATTTTCTCAAAGCAGCTTTACAGAAATATCAACATGGTATACAGATATTAAAGGTGTGAATTTATCCCAACTGAGCAAGCCACTGAGTGGCAACAGTGGCAAGGAAAAACTCCCTAAGATGTTTTAAGAGGAAGAAACCTTGAGAGGAACCCGACTCAGAAGGGAACCCATCCTCATCTGGGTAACAACAGATAGTGGGAAAAAGTTCATTATGGATTTATATGAGGTCTGTATGGCCTTAGGAGCAGCCATAGTCCCAGCAGTCTGGAATTAGAGAAGATTTGAGCTCCATCCAGAGGCAGAAAGGATCTGGATCTCTAGTATCTCCATAAATTCGTGTGGGGCTCGGCAAAAGGAGAGAGGGAGAAAAAAGATTATTATGACTGCGAAGTAGTAAAATAGAATCTAGTCAGGGTAGGCTTGAGTAAACAAATACGTTTTAAGCCTAATAGGAAGACTGTTCCATAACTGTGGGGCTCTATTAGCGAAGGCTCTTCCCCCTGCTGTAGCCTTCGCTATTCGACGTACCGTCAGATAGTTTGCATCTTTTGATCTAAGTAGGCGTGGCGGATCATATAAAACCAAAAGGTCACTTAGATATTGTGGCGCGAGACCGTTTAGTGCTTTATAGGTTAATAAAAGTATTTTATAGTTAATGCGAGATTTTACTGGGAGCCAATGCAGTATTGATAATATTGGTGTGATATGGTCGTATCTTCCAGTTCTAGTTAGGACTCTAGTAGCTGCATTCTGGACTAACTGGAGCTTATTTATATTCCTACTGGAACATCCAGACAGTAAAGCATTACGGTAATCTAATCTAGAGGTGACGAATGCATGAACTAGTATTTCCGCATCATGTAGTGACAATATGTTTCTTATCTTAGAAATATTTCTGAGATGAAAGAAAGCTATCCTAGCAATATTATCTACATGAGCATCAAATGATAGGCTGGAGTCAATAATCACTCCAAGGTTTTTAACTGCTGTACATGATGAAACAGAAAGACCATCCAGAGTAACCATGTGATCAGAAAGATTATTTCTAGCTACACGTGGGCCTAATAAAAGTATTTCTGTTTTATCAGAATTAAGTAAAAGTAAGTTAGTTAACATCCAATGTCTAATGTCCTTTACACAATCCTCAACTTTACTAAGCTTCTGTCTGTCCTCTGGCTTCACTGAAACATACAACTGTGTATCATCAGCATAACAGTGGAAGCTAATTCCATGTTTACGAATAATTTGTCCTAGGGGTAGCATATATAAAGTAAAGAGCAGTGGGCCTAAAACAGAACCATGTGGAACTCCAAAAGTAACCTCAGTACGCATGGAGAAATCACCATTTACATCTACGAACTGATAACGGTCGGTCAGATAAGACCTGAGCCAGGAGAGGACCGTTCCCTTAATGCCAACAACATTTTCTAATCTATCAAGAGAATAATGTGATCTATAGAATCAAAAGCTGCACTAAGGTTGAGTAACACAAGCAGCGAGACACAACCCTGATCAGAGGTCAGTAGAAGGTCATTTATTACTTTAACTTGCGCTGTCTCTGTGCTATGATGAGGTCTAAATCCTGACTGATACATTTCATGAATGTTATTCCTATCTAAGTACAAGCATAACTGCTTTGCTACAACCTTTTCTAAAATCTTAGAGATGAAGGGGAGATTTGATAGTGGTCTATAGCTGGACAATTGAGACGGTTCAAGGTCAGGTTTTTTAAACAAGGATTTAATAACTGCTAATTTAAGTGATTTAGGTACATAGCCAGTGCTTAGGGAAGAATTGATTATATTTAAAAGTGGTTCAATTACTCCTGAACAAATCTGTTTAAACAAACATGTAGATACGGGATCTAGTATGCAAGTTGATGAATTGGCTGAAGAGATTAATGTAGCTAGTTGGATCTCTCTAAGCGGAGCAAAACACTCTAAACATTGATCTGATATTGCTACATTGTCATGTAATGGGTTTGTTACAGTACTGTCCGGTTTTAATTTAATGGCCTGTATTTCACGTCTAATATTTTCAACCTTATCAATGAAAAATTTCATGAAATCTTCACTGCTATGTAATGATTGAGTGTTTCTCTCTGTAGTGGTTTTATTCCTAGTTAATTTTGCTACCGTGTTGAAAAGGAATCTAGAATTGTTTTTGTTATCTCCTATTAAGGTGGAGAAACAGATTTTTCTAGCATCGCCAAGAGATTTCCTATATTTCTATAGGCTCTCCTTCCATGCTGTTTGAAATATCACCAGTTTAGTTTGATCACCAGTTTGGTTCATATAAATCACCTAGAGATGTGGGCCGTATTCCTAGCAATGAAATTCTTTCTTCCTCAGTTGAGAGGTCACCATGTGCTAGTTGCATCAGACAACACAGCGGTGGTCTCATATATGTTATGTTCACGCGCCCTGTTCAGGCAGGTGCAACTAGTCCTTCTCTAGGCAGAGGGAAAGTTCTTGTCAGTGAGTGCAATGTACATTCCGGGCAGCTGGAATGTAGGGGCAGACATCCTGTCGAGGCAGGGGCTGAGGCCCGGGGGTTGGAGGCTCCATCCACAAGTGGTGTAGTCCATATGGTGGAGGTTCGGACAAGTGGAAGTGGATGTGTTCACCTCCGAGGAGACAATACACTGCCCGCTGTTCGCCCTCACTCCTCCCGCACCATTGGGACTGGATGCCATGGTGCACACGTGGCCGAGGTCACGTCTATATGCTTTTCCCCCAATCGCTCTGATCCCACAAGTTCTAGCGAGAGTTCGCCAAGACCGTCTACGTCTGCTGCTAGTAGGACCTTATTGGCCAGCTCGAATATGGTTCTCAGAGATAATTTTCCTGCTCGACGAAATTTCCTACCACAATTTGTTAGCTGGGAAGGTGTTTCAGCCTGCACACCCATCCTCTGCTCACAGGATGTTTTTTTGTTTGTCACAACACACTGTGTAAAACCTACAGACTGTTGCGTGTAAAATTCACAGGAGTTTCTCATACACTCAAACCAGCCCATCTGGCACCAACAACTATGCCACACTTAAATTCACAAATGCCGCTTTTCCACTGTAAGAACTTTCCCCAGGAACTAGGGACTTTTGGAGGTTCTCTGCGTGTTTCCACCGCAGGGAACAGGGTCTAAATTAAGTTCTGGGTAAAATATTTAGCCCTCACAAAGTTCCTACTTGGGAGGTGGTACTTTTTCAAAAGCAAGGAACTTGGGGGGTGTGACTTTAAATTCACTATACTACCACTACTCGTCTCTTTTCCAGAGTTTTCTCAATTACCTTTTTAGCAAAGCAATACATCACAATCAACAGTAGCACAGCTTGAATCTCCTCCATGTATGTTGTTGTTGCAGTGTCATTATCAGATTTCAGAAAATAGACTGTCTGTTTATAAAACACTAACATTTATCCAAAGAAAAAAAAAATTTTAATTCCATGAAATAATCTAACCCGGGCCATGGTAGTGAGCACACCAAATCCTAACCACTAGACCACCAGTTTGGTTGCAGCACACTCTTTTGTTACTGTTCAAAGGTTTGTGTTACAATCAGAGCCTGCTACGTGTTATTATGAGCTGAGCAAACATTTTACATTATTACATCATTAAAATCAGCTTACTTTGTGTCAATAATCAGTTTGATTGTAGCATACTTCGAGGCTTCATATCTTCATATATCATATCCATATCATAAGGGCTTGAGCACGTAGTCATACATCACCAGACTAATTGGCCTAATCTTTATGGTACTTTAGACCACGATGGAAACGCTGACAACAAAGGTCTGGAGGAACCAAATGGTCCCTTGAAAAAAGTTCCTGGGATTAATTGCTCCGGCCAATTTTTGGAAAAGCGGCTAAAGATTATTTTTTCCCCCATTCTGATGTTCGATGTGAACATTAATTGAAGCTTTTGTACTATATCTAAGTTTTTATGCACTGTGCTGCTGCAACATGATTGGCTGATTGGGTAACTGCAAAATTGAGCAGGTGTACAGGTTTTCCTGTTAAAGTGGAAGGTGAATGTACACCATTGATTGATAAATGTCTGTGACGAATCTGCATGTCTGAAATGAATCTGCATGCTGCATTTGTATTACAGCGGCAACAGCAGTCCGACTTTTCTTGTGAAAAATTTCAAAACCGTCTACACTGAAAATACAATTCATCGTAATACCTGCAGCATTCATTATATGCAACATGTCTTGTGGACGAGCAAAGTGGTCCAGTAGGCCTACTAAATCACTGGAAAACTAGAGCTAGATGTTTCTCTAAATCGTCACTGGTTCAGTTTTCAAGTGTCCACCTACATGTAAAATTGTCCTATGTTATTTTGCGCACTTTGTTTAGTGCAGCTCAGAAAATTATGCAGTGGCATCTGCAGTATTTCGACAAGTCAAAAGCACCCAATTGTCTAAATTCAAAATGCAACATTTACCCACAACGATGAATTATGCAATATATGAATATATGACTACAATTATGCCTTCCATGGTATCACACAAACTCTAAACAGATCTGCAACCTGATGAATTGTTAGACTGTAGTTTTAAAACCAGCTTTTAACATAGGTCTACTGATAGATCAACATTTTTAACGGCTTAATTAAAAATCTCTAAGCCTTCATTCAAAAATAACTACAAAATGGACACAAATGACATTTCCATATGTAGCCTACATCGTCCATAAGCACACGTCATATTGTAAATTTCACTAGACCTTATTCTAAAGCTTCAGTTGAAGACTACACATTGATCAGTTGTTGCCATATGAGGACATTCACAACAGACCGTGTATGTAACAGGGACATAAGCTAAACTTTTGAAGCGCAGTGATTTCCCACTTTTTGCCACACTGATTGCAATGAACACAATTAACGGGAAAAAAAGTGTGAATATTTTTTAAGTCGAATTGCGTCTTTTTTCCACTGCCGTACTCACAGGCATAAGTCATGGAGAAGCTGTTGCCCATCTTCACCATATCTACTTGAGGTACCAGTTTGGGAATGTCCTGATGGTGCGAAAGCGCAAATCGGAACACTTCATATTCGTGCGACTCGGGAGGGAATAATCCTCCTGTGTGTGAAAACAGAAAGGAAAATTGTAAGCGATAATGCATATAAGGCTAAATCGTATAAGTGACCGCCGTTATTGCTCGTGCTGTCCACTGAATTGAGTAAAATGCCAGTCATCTTTTAAAAGCGCAATCTTAATTAGTGCAACCTGTCCATTTTGAGCACTTTGTGAGTCTACAGGTGATTATTTTCATGCACTCACCTATGTTGATATTACTTGGAAAACTCGAACCAAAGCAGAGTCCGATAACGCTGGTGCAGAGCAGAGCGATTCTTCGTTGCATATTTTTTCCTTTTGCATTTGCGGAAAAAAACAAAACCAAATCCCCAGCATGGGTATAGCCCAATAGTTCCGTTTGAAATCTGCCCGGATGTTCTGAGAACGCAATCAACAATGTGTGACCGAGCTACAAAAGAAATTGCTCACACGTTCTCCTTGCTTGTGCTCGCCTCTGACGCGGGTTCTCTCTCTCTCTCACTCTCTCTCTCTCCCCCCGCGCGCGCGTGCGTGCGTGTGTGTGTGTGTGTGTGTGTGTGTGTGTGTTCCGTTATTCTGAGCTCTCTTGCACAGCTCTGCCTCCCAGCTACGGGAACGACTAATGTTGGATCCCATCACGGTGGTATCGTCATCATACAAAATCATAGTGCCAATTAAGTGGTAGTCTATTTCTCTTAACTCTATAAAAATTGTGAAAAATTAGTACCCCTTTTAGTGGTCCAATAATTGCAAAATTGATTGCTGACCGTTTCTAATTTTCCTCTTTTTTGAGTGATTACGTCTATGTATGCCATTTCAAAATCACCTTTTTTATTTTTATTTTATTTTACTTGGTTTAATTACAACGGCCATCTTTGTGTCATGGCACACAACAAATTTTGGTAATGCAGCTGTTTACGGAAACCTCAATATCTCGGCTCAGGATCGGACTAGCTCCTTGGAACAAAAACTGATCTCTAGAGCACATTACAAGGTACAGTAGGTATTCAACCAGAATGTCTGTTAGCGCCACGTGTACCACCTACGCAAGGCCTGTCACATGTGAAAGTCATTCGCGAAATTGTCACCAGGTGGGGCGCAAAGTGACTGATTGCAAAACGACTGTGTATATGGATATTAAATAACGGAATAAATTAATAGTAATACAAAATAACATTATTATATCATTTTTAAATAATTTAATTTTTGTTATTTTGTCAAATAAAAATTCAGCAGTGACTGATTTCATGTATAACCGGACAGTTTTTGTGTTTCCCAGCCGCTGGGTTAGTGGCTTTGTGACAGACTTTAGAAACAGTGCACCCTCCCCCTACCTGGTGAAACACAGGAGACAGGGTTAGGTGGTATGAGTGTCTCACCCGAGGAGGCTCTTCCCTGTGGTCCCCATCTTCCTGAGCCATGCAGGCTGGCTGGACCCAGTCTCTGGTGGCTGGCGTCTTCTTCTGCCATCGGCAGCGGTAGATTCTCATGGCTGATGGCTTGGGGAACCCTGGCCAATCCTGGCCAAGCAATAATGGCACTGGGAGCTCAGGAATCAGGTCAGTGAGGAGTGACCAACTGCCAGCTAGTGAGGAGATCATGACTTCTGTGGCAGGGACCTCCTGGATGCCTCCATGGACGCAAGACACTGGGAGGATGCCCGTAGGTTTGGGCAGGCTGTCGGGCGGGCTGGGTGCTCCCTGAATCAAGAAGGGCTGTGACGGGCTGGCTGTTCACCCTTACAGCCATAGTTGGGGCATCCAGAGGCAAAGCAGCATGGAGGGCACCGCCAGCCAGCCAGGGCTTGCCGAGGCACTGCAGGGAGGCCGGATCTGGCTCGGTGGGCATGGGTTCGTCCCTGAGTATCCCGTTGGTTGGTCGTGGGGGGGGGGGGGGGGTGTTTTCTGCGGTCTTCTCTCCCAGTTGAGGCTGGGCTCTGGCCAATGGCAGGCTGGGCCTCATCAGAACCCCTGTGGATGGTCTCTCTGCTCACCCCTGCTGATGCTCAGCAAGGCCAGGGCTGACTCAAGGGCCTCCACTATCTCCCTCGGACCCTGGCGCTTTTCATACCCACCACTTTCTTATTTTCAGGCAGCAGAGCTCGTAGAAAGCGATCCATTACAACTCTCTCCACTACTTCGGTGGTGGTGTACCTTTCAGGCTGGAGCCACCTTCTGGCGATCTGGAGCAGAGAGTCCATCTGGACAAGTGTAAAGGGCTTTGGATAAAAGCGCAATATAAATGCAGACCATTTAAGACATGTTAATTGTAAAAGTTAGTGCTAAAAGACAAATTATAATTTGCCTTATAATTACCCTGACCTGACATAAGCACAATATATGCATTATAAATGTATCATACACTCTTTGTTTCACACATATCTTTATTTAAATACAGCAAACAGGATATACTGCAATGTAGCAAACATATTCCAAGCATCACAAAGAATGGAAAAACAAAAATGCTGTTGGTCAGCATCAGTTAATAGCAAATGAACATTCTTTATATTTAAGTTTTCATCAAGTTTCAATTAATAATAAGCGTACTACTAATAAAAAGGACAGATATCAAATAACAAAGCACCTACTGAAATGCAACGTTTCTAATTATTAAATGTACATTTCAAATGTATATATTTGTGACAAATATTAAATAATGCGGACACAACATTTGCCATAAAGCCTACAAATTAATGTAGGGTATTAGATAACTATGCTACTGTCACGAACCTCGAATCGGCACGGAAGCAGGAGCGGGCGGCAGGTGTAGAGCGTCGTATCGGGAAATACAAGAAACGTAGTCGTAAGACAGGCAAAGGTCAAGCGATCGGACGAACAACACAAATGGGGTCAGGCAGAGAGCGTAGTCGAAACCGGAAACAAGGGTCGAGGATCACGAGAAGACAAACTAACTAGAACGGCTTGGTAACGCAGAGAAACGAGTTGACTGAGCGTATACTTCGCATAGATTCTGGATGAATGACATCCCTAAGTACTAGCAGTGAGAGTGTGTGTGTGTGATTGGTGCCAGGGGTGTCTGATCAGAACTCCGGGGATGGTAAGCGCATGCGTGCATGAGAAGTGAGTGTTGCATCTTGGGAATTTGAGTTCTTATCTGACTGAGCTGTGACAGGACCCCCCCCACAAAGGGAGCCGAGTTCTTTCTTGGCCTCCCCTGGGGTCGTGCAACAGGGAGATCAGGATAAGTTGCATGAAAGTCTTTAGTAAGCTGTGGATCCAGTATGTCCTGCTTGGGAATCCAGCATTGTTCCTCAGGTCCATAACCCTCCCACTCGACCAAATACTCCAGCTTGCCTCTTCTGTGTCTAGATTTGAGGATGTTCTTGACATGGTAAGCCGGTTGTCCATCAATTTCCAGAGGGGTCGGAGGAGTTTCAGATGGTACTTCTGTGGCTAATGGACTGTTGATAACAGGTTTGAGACGTGATATGTGGAATGAGGGGGGGATGCAGCTGTGTCGTGGCAGTTCCAGACGGTAAGTGACTTCATTGACTCGCTTGAGGATCTTGAATGGTCCAGTGTATCTTGGCGTTAGTTTTTTACAGCTATGAGCTTGTTTTAAGTCCTTTGTGGACAACCACACCCTATTGCCTGGTTGGTAACCTAGTACGCACTGGAAAGGAGTGAGATTGGTAGCCGAATGACGTAGTGAGTTCTGGGCGTACTCGGCCCATGGCAAAAACTTGCTCCAATCCTCTGGGTTATTGGCACACAAAGTACCGAGGAATCGCCCTAGTTGCTGATTGATTCGTTCAACTTGTCCATTGGCTTGTGGGTGATATCCGGAGGTGAGATTCACTGTTACTCCCATCTTAGTCATGAAGCTGGACCACACTCTGGAAGTAAACTGCGGGCCCCTGTCAC
This sequence comes from Ictalurus punctatus, assembly GCF_001660625.3. NCBI lineage: Eukaryota > Metazoa > Chordata > Actinopteri > Siluriformes > Ictaluridae > Ictalurus > Ictalurus punctatus. The sequence goes on along the minus strand of NC_030423.2, from coordinate 7,083,529 downwards.
TGACAATCTCCTCCAGAATGCCGAAATATCTAAAAACATGCTGGAATAGAAGTTCGGCTGTCACGAAGGTGGTGGGGAGAGCAGGTAATGGAATAAAACGTACGGACTTGGAAAACCAGTCCACTGTGACTAGAACTGTGGTATTTCCTTGGGATCTTGGCAAATCTGTTACAAAGTCTACAGATATGTGTGACCATGGGCGTTCGGGTAGAAGAACGCCACCGGATGGAGCTTTGGCTTCTCTCCGAATTGCTGGGATAAAATGGCTCCTACCCCGGTCTCTGACGTGTCCACCTCCACTATAAACAGTATGGATGGGTCTGGATGTTTGATGATGGGTGCAGTAGTGAAGGCTTTCTGTTCAGTTACCGTTAACGGATAGACTCTCCCTCGTGGTGGTGTAGTGCCTGGAAGCAAATCGATTGCGCAGTCGTAATCTCGATGAGGAGGTAGTCCACTAGCCTTCTTCTTACTGAATACTTCAATAAGGTCATGGTAAACACTGGGGATCAGAACATTGTCCGCCTTGTCAGGGCTCTCAACGGATGTGGATGCTAAGGCGATTACAGGGACTTGGAGACAGTGATTGATGCAGTGAGCTGACCAGCGATTGATCTCCCTTTGATTCCATGAAATTTGTGGGTTGTGATGTTCGAGCCAAGGAAGACCGAGAACCACTGGATGCCGGGCCGTCACAATGACATGGAACATAATTTTCTCCTGATGAAGAGCACTGGTGCGGAGGTTAATAGGTTCGGTGCAGTGGGGGGTTAAACCATCTCCAATGGGGGCTCCATCAATGGCTTGGACACGGCAGGGGGTGCTGAGAGGACGAACGGAGATGTTATATTGGAGTATGGTCTCTTGGTCAATGAAGTTCCCCGACGCTCCAGAGTTGATCAGCGCCTCTAAAATACAGGAAACGATTGAGTATTCTAATATAACTGGTAATACGAACGCAGACTGAACTGAGAACTGGGCAATGATTTCTAAACTCACCCCTGGCTGGGGTTGTTTGGCAGTTTTGGGGTTCCCTCGGGTAGAGCACTGTTTGAGAGGGCATCATTGCACGAAGTGGCCATTCTCGCCGCAGTAGAAACAACAATGTTCACGGCACCGTCGTTCTCTCTCCTGCATGCTCACCCGAGTCTGTCCCAGCTGCATGGGTTCACTAGGGCTCTCAGATGCTAGTGCTTCCGCCTCGCTGCGTATGGAGCGGCGGCTCCGTAGTAGACGATCCAGGCGTATAGCTATGTTGATGAGTGAGTCGAGAGTCAGCTGATCATCGCGGCACGCCAGCTCCGTTACAATGTCGGCATTTAATCCCCGGCGAAACATAGTCTTTAGAGCGGGTTGATTCCATCCACTCCTAGCGGCCACAGTACGAAATTCAAGAGCGTAATCCACCACACAACCTGATCCCTGCGTCAAGGATAATAATTCCTCCCCAGTCTCCCAGTTGTCTGGAGAATGATCGAATACAGTGTGGACACGTGATGTCAGCTGATCATACGTGCTGATGACGTTTCCTTCCTGTTCCCATTCCGCGGTGGCCCAGAGGAGAGCTCTCCCGGTTAAAAGTTCCATGAAGTGGATTATCTTCCGATTCTCCGTCATGTCTGGGTACGTGGAAAAAAACAGGGAGCACTGGAGTAAAAAACCTCGGCAGCGTGCCGGATCTCCGTCGTGCTTCTCCGGCGCTGGAGTGGGAGGTAAGCGTGTGGTCGGTGCCGTAGAAAGCTGCCTGGCTTGGTTTAGCCGAGCTACCTGCTCAGTCAGGTTTGCGAGACGGTGATCATGGTCACTAATCATCCGATCATGTCCCTCAATGGCTTGCAGCCAACAGGGATCTCCCGCTGCTTCCATTGGAAGGCGAAGTATTCTGTCACGAGCCTCGAATCGGCACGGAAGCAGGAGCGGGCGGCAGGTGTAGAGCGTCGTATCGGGAAATACAAGAAACGTAGTCATAAGACAGGCAAAGGTCAAGCGATCGGACAAACAACACAAACGGGGTCAGGCAGAGAGCGTAGTCGAAACCGGAAACAAGGGTCGAGGATCACGAGAAGACAAACTAACTAGAACGGCTTGGTAACGCAGAGAAACGAGTTGACTGAGCGTATACTTCGCATAGATTCTGGATGAATGACATCCCTAAGTACTAGCAGTGAGAGTGTGTGTGTGTGATTGGTGCCAGGGGTGTCTGATCAGAACTCCGGGGATGGTGAGCGCATGCGTGCATGAGAAGTGAGTGTTGCATCTTGGGAATTTGAGTTCTTATCTGACTGAGCTGTGACAGCTACCACTCTTAATGCTCCCATGCAGAATAATCCACCTTTTCTATCATTTTTATTTTATTGCAGGGATAAAATAATACAAGATACAGTGATATAAATAATAATGCACATTTTTCTAACGTTTAATAAAATTTATACAACAGTGCTTTTGAATTCTCAATTCTGATTGGCTGACAGACATTTTGGAGGTGTGCAATTATTTTTCAGTAACTGCACAGCTAAAGTAGTTCAAGTCAGGTCTTGATTGCCTTACAGTTCCATATCACTTCACCAAGTTAACTGAAATAATGTAAAAGTTATACTGTCCACCACAGCACATATATTTAACAACAAACAAAATGGCAGAAAATTTAGATTCTCAGGAAATAAGTAAGGAATAATTGATGACAGGATGTTGAATTATTAGAAAATTATTTGCACCCAAGGAGATAATATGGCTATGAGGCAAAGCGGAGGCTTGAGCCATTGCTATGCAGTTAATGGGGAGAAAGAGAAAAATGAAAGAGAGAGCACGTGTTATTGCAGTAATGAGACAGAAAAGCCAGTGAACAAGTATCAATATTTATTTATTTGTTCGTTGTATTTTATGCAGTAATAAAAACACAAAACCCTGTGAACAACTAGGTCTATTGATATTTATTTAATTACTTGTTCTATTTCTGACCATGAAACAGAAAAAAAGTTAACTCTCTCTCTCTCCAATAACTGCATATCAATGGCTCAACCCTTCCTTACTAGCTCCAAAATGATATTTTCAAATTCGCAATGGAGTTTTGAGATGGGATTTGTAATAAATTAGTTCCACACACATAAGCGTTTTTAAAAGACCTCACAAATGTCTTGAAATAAATCATCTGAACAATATCTTGAGGTGTGGTAACTGGTATAAGCTGAATAATTGACTCTGGTCCACTGAATTATTAGAAAATAATGCACACCCAAGGTGTAACAGCCATGGCGTGAAGCGGGGTGTGCATTATTTATTAATGATTCAGTGGCCCATCGTCAATTATTCCTTAAAAATATGGGATAGTAGTACTACATTATACAGTATATGTAAAAGTATGCACAGAAGACATTCTTGACATTTCCTATTTGGCTTGAATTCATTCTAAACAACAAATGCTTACATGGACTTTTAAGTACTAAATTTTGTTCTGTTAATATGATTAGTTTTTAACTTACAGATTTTTTTTTTCTCCACAGACTGAAACTGTCAAACTAGCCCATTGACAATGCATGGTTCACTGCTACTTGTGAAAATGACACATCCACCCCCTCTTGTGAAAATATGTGGTTCTACCACCACTTAGTCAAGAGCACAAATGCATGTACCCACAGGTACCCACGGTGGCAAAAGAACTTAAGTCTAAATGAAATGCTCATGATTGCTCAAAGTTCCACTTTTAGGGTCAATTTATAATGGGAAGGGTTCGAGTCTTAATCTTAATTTTTTGGGGGTACCTAGGAAAGTGTAGTGTGCACGCAGAACACTTCAGGTTTGGAGAATTCTCTTTATTTTTATAGGGGTGAGAGTGCAATTGAAAAAAAAAAATCCTTCACTTTCGTGTTGAATATCTATGGTGGGGGACCAGATATGAAACTAAAATTTTTGCAGAAATAAGCCCACTATAGTCACATTCTGCTGTAAAAATTGTGAGTTTGAGATTGTTACGGTAAGTTCTGCAGGACAGTGGACCTCGAGGGCCAGATTTGACGAACCAGTCTGATCTATCATGTTGGTACAGGTGTTAAGTTGGTATCTGTGAAAAGATTTTATCCAAATATGAAAGTACAGTATGTAGTTGGGTGTTGTACAAATGAACAGTCTCATAAACAGAGCTATGGTGTTGTTTCTCCTATGATAAAAGCTGTCATGCCATGGCAAACTCACGACTCCATTTCCCAGAATGCAAAGCAAACTACAAACATGGCGTGGGGATGTAATGACGTGTGCCGTTAATTGATCTATATTCTATAACATGTAAAACGAGAACATGAAAGGAATATTCTAAAAGCGACTCATGTAAACACCTCAATCACAATATTATCTTATTCAGAATAAAGTCAGTAATTAGATTATTGCTGTCCATGTAAATGTAGTCAATATCTTGGCAAAGTATACGCTCAGTTGACTAGCTCTCTGTCTATACCAAACCTTTATATCGTGTTTGTTTTTCTAGTTTTGATTTTGCTCTCGTTTTGTTTTTTTTTTTACCTCATCTTTCTGCCTAACCTTGTTTGAACTGTTTGCCTAATCGCCTGACCTCTGCCTGTTTAAGTTTGTGGATTTTGCATTACCCTTTGGACTTGTTGTTTTTGGTATTAAACTATGTAACCTGCACTTGCTTCTGTCTTCACCACCATTTCGTGACAAAAGCAGTAAGTGACCTCTGAGCTGTTGGGTGCCATGACACAAAGATGGATGTCATATTTAAACTAAGTAAAATAAAAAAAAATAAAAAAAAAAACAATTGGTAGTTTTGCAATGCCAATGCACAGACATAATAACTTAAATTTTTTTTTAGGAAAACTAAAAACAGTCAAGCAACCTGCATTGGACCACTAGAGATGAATGACCCAGCTATTTTACATACATTTACATTCATGATATTTGGCAGATCCCCTTATCTAGAACGAAATACAGAAGTGCTTTGAAGTCCCTATCAATAAATAGAGCTAGATACTGGTTCACTAGTTCACGGACTAAGAATATCATCAGTCTTAAAACTGTTGGGAGGTAACATAGTAAGAAAAACACACAAACAACAATAATTTTGTATTTATTTTTTAAATGAGAAGTGCTAATTTAAGTACTTTAGGAAGAGGCAGGTCACACGTTGTGTGAAGACCACCAGTGACTCAGCTGCTTGGACATCTAGGGGAAGTTCACTCCACCACCTACTGTAGGTGCCAGAACAGAGAAGAGTCTTGATGTATGCATTCCTTGTACCCTGAGAGATGGTGGCAACAGTTTAGAGGTGCTACAGGTTTGGAGGCTAGATCTTTACTGCATGTGTGAAGGACTAAATATATCAAATAAAATATTAAATAGAAGCAAAAAATATTTGCTGTGGTAATGATTACTGTCGATTATAAATCTGTCTAGCATCAAAATGTATGCATATAAGAGTGCACTTTTGTGAATTCAGATGGTGGTGTTTTTTAAAGTCAGAGAATTTTGCATGGCTATTAGTTGTATTTGTACTAGTTTTTTCTTTTTAAAGGAAAAAATCACAGAGGTACCAATGACTAACAAGCCAAACATAACTGAAAATTTATTTAAATAATATGTACATATGTTTATGTTTATTAGTAGCTTCACCCTGAACCAGAATGGAGCTTTTACCCCTATAATTCATATTTATTATTCAGTGCTTAACATATGAATGTAGCATTTATTCTACAATGTTGGTTTGGCTTGGACCACTAATTCTAAAACCAAATTCAATTAAATAAACTTGAAATAACCTTGAATAAACTTGAATTTATGTTTTTGCCATGTACATTGAAAATTGCCACTAAATATCAAGACAAACCACTCCAAAATGAAAACTACATATATATATATATATATATATATATATATATATATATATATATATATATATATATATATATATATATAAACAAATCAGCTAGGTTAGTTTAAAAGAAAATAGCAAAAACTATACATCACTGATGGGTTATTCATGATTGTTTGCATTTTGGGGGTCCTTGCAAAACAAAGATAATGAAACCATTATACATAAAGTAGAGGAACATCTGTGAGGAAAAACAAAAGCTGTGACATAAATCACAGTCATTCTCAAGGAAACATTGCTCCTTTCTGCATTTTAGGCTCATGGCCTGTTCAGACCTGGATGCAACATAATGTGAGCAATCTAACAACAAATTTGATTTGAGCAGTAAAATATAACTGAACACTACAGCAAGCATTGCATGATTTGGTTTTACTGTTTTGCTGACTGAATTAAGATGAATACATTATATTTTCTATTTAAATTTCAGACAGTATGCAGATTTCTTTATCATAGTATACCATCATATTAGTATTTCATTGTTAGATCTTTCATAGTAAACAATTATATCACTTTGACCTTCAACAATTCCCACTTGCAAGCTTGTATATTTTGACATTGAGGCTTTGGCAAATGTAGTAGTGGTTCCAGATGACTCAATGTTTATGTCTATGCTATGCATTTTCTGTATGCTGTTGGAAGACTAATTTCCCCTTGGGATCAATAAAGCCTTATCTTATCTTATCTTATCTTATCTTATCTTGCATACTCCTTAAAATAAGGAAACTATCAGATGTTCTCAGATTTCTCTTTAACAAATAAACAAGTTAATGAATCACATTAGTTACATTAGCCCCTGCTGGAATTGTGGTTTATAAATCATCATAATGCTCTGAAGAAGGGAAGAAGCTTTTTAAAAATAAATTATTAAATCAAAAAAAGTCACTAAATAGAACTTACATTAAAATGAAGATGCATCTTAGATATTAACAAGTAGAACTCGATACTAATGTCATCAACAGGGGGTCTAGTCCCTCTTGTTATTAATTTGTGTGCTTCAAATACATTTAAAATATACTTTGACCATGTTTGAAGCAATGCCAAAATATACTCAGTTCATTTTTTGGTAACATGGATAAGTCCATACAAAGCCTACAGTTCATCTCATGATATATTGCACAAACAAGAATTACTGATGGCAAAAGTCTTAGATAGCCTGAAAAGGGGCCTTGGGGCCCTAAACATGGATTTGTATATAACATCTCTATATGACAAACAGGAAGGAAACTACTGAAGAAAAACCATAAGACATTTGACCTTGCTGTGACTTTGACCCTGTTTGGTTCAGTTCCAAAATCAAATCAGTTGATCTGCTGGTTACATAGATATTTTGACACACTTCCTTCAAAATACTCAACTACGCATCATTGAAATATCATGCTAACCACAATCTAGGACAGATGGGTGGACACATAGAGGGACACATAAAGGGACACATGGACAACCCAAAAATATAATTGAAAATTAAATAATAATTAAGTACAACTTGACAAGGACGCCTCCACCACAAGTCTAGTCCTTGTTTCTAATCTGTATGCCTCAAATATCCTTAAAATATACTTTGACCATATTTGATCAATGCCAAAATGTAATCAGTTCATCTGGTGGTCACAAGGATAAGTCCAAATAAATAATACATTTAATAACTTATTTTTTGAGAAAAAGGAGAAATTTTTAGCAATGGACAGATGGATGCCCACACCCAAGGACAGGCACACAAACAACCCCAAATCACAATACCTCCATGACCTAGTGGTGGAGGAATAATAAAAAGAAAAGGAACAGAAATGAATGGAATCCAAATGCTCTCTTTCACTTGCATATAACTTGCATAGCAAATTCAGTGGCTCATTTCTCCCATATACTGACCCCCCAACCCCATCCCATCACGGTCTCTTTCCTCCATACTCCTTGCATAATTGCCTTTCCATTATGCTGCCTACAGTGACATGTACTGCTTTTAGAATGTTACTACAGTTATTCTGAATAATGGAGCAGATACTTTGCCTGGTACCACAACATCAGGTGCACCAAACATGACAAATTTTGAGATGTACATTATAATCACTGGCCTTATGTTGAATTCCCTCTGGGGAAACGGGAATATTGTGAATACTGACAAATGTTTCCACATGGATTATCCACATGCAAATTCCACTTAGGAATTTGCAGGAGAGGAGAACACAAGGCCATCTAAGGTAAAGGGTATCAAGATTATTCCTCACACAGTCCTGTTAGGCAATAAAACTAACGTGTGTGTGTGTGTGTGTGTGTGTGTGTGTGTGTGTGTGTGTGTGAGAGAGAGAGAGAGAGAGAGTGTGTGTGTGTGCGTGCACATTTTAGCCACCCTGAGAAAGATTTAAATAGGGGATGAAATGTTTAATAAGACTTATACAATAAGAAGGTTTGACAAAACCAAACACTTACACTTATAATATTTTCAAACATATAGTAACAACTATTAGATGTGCATTAAAATCAATTAAAACTATGGCACTAACTGGCTCTGTCTAAATGAGGCAGGACACTGTAGAGAGCAGGCACAAGATATTTAATGAAAACCAGGCAACAGAGCTGCCAGTGATTTCAATTCTCCTTCCAATCCCAGGGCAGAAATATATAACATATATATATATATATATATATGTATTATATATATAATATATATATAAAACACGGTGTACATGTAAAATCTCAAGCAAATACCATGACAGGAAAGGGATTTGTGTTATAATTTTGAAAAAAAAAAAAAAAAAACAGGAAAAGGAGTAGCTACTAACAAGCAATTTTAGCTTTTTATAGAAAAGCAGAGCTGCTATTTTTTCATAAGAAAGTAGCAAGAGATGACTGGATCATTTAAAGCACATTCACAGGCACCTTAGCTAACACTAATGACAAAGATGTAGGCTATGAGGAAATCAATTAATGCCTTTATATATAACTAGCTGTGCACTTGGAGTGATTTTTGCTTCTTGACCAGTGATGTAAATCTTTTCTGGATGAGCAAAATGTGTTGCAGGCTGAGATAGCGTGTCCTGCACACGTGATGCCAGTAGAGACACTCACTGGATCAGGAATGCAAACCTCGCAGCCTGGGAACAGTGTGTTCTGCATTAATGTAAACAAAGTTTGGAAAGTGTTTCACATATTATCATCAGAGACCAAGAATAAATCTGAGTGGAAGTATCCCAAATCTCAACTTCCCCATTCAAGTTCAAGTGGCTTTATTAACATTTCAAAATGTAAAAAAAAATGTGCAAAAGATAGGTGCCAAAGAGTAACAATATCATTTAAAAGGTGTAAATGTAAACATAACATGCTATGACTTAGTATTCAGCAGATTAGCTTATATGTCCAACTGCTTTGTCCAAATATGGAGAAAGCAGTTAATGCAGTAGCAAACAGGTAAAGTGTGTATAGTCACAATAAATTAATACAGTAGCAGCAAAATTGTAAGAGTGTCAATTCAGGAATGTGCCAATGTTGCAATGGGACTGGGGTGGTGTTCAGTTCAGAGAGAGAGAGAGAGAGAGAGAGAGAGAGAGAGAGAGAGAGAGAGAGAGAGAGAGAGAGAGAGACTTTTTTATTTTTGACTTTTTACAATTCTTTATTTATTAAACGTCACACTATACACATTAAAGTCAAAGGTGACTCAATAAATAAATAATAAATAAATAAATATAAATAAATAAATATTTAAAGGAGCATTAAAAAAAACCTAATAAATTAAATAAATAGTCAGCGCAACAACGGATAGTTGTTATGAACATTATCAACCTAATGCTGGTGTAAAACAAAGTTCTCCCTCCACTACAGAACACAGAGCCTTCTCATAACACCACACTGCCTTGAACATCTCCAAGTCTCCCATACTCCTGTAAAAGTTCAAATCAATCAGAATTCTTGATTTTATCAGTCTGGAGAGAACTTTTATGGCATAGCAGTCTTTGTTCTGTGCCTCTTTGTTTTGTTATAATCACCATTTTTGCCTGACCAAAGATAAAATTGATCAGCTGACACTTGAAACTGTTGTTTCTGTTGCACTTAAAACCAAAGATAAAAAACTGAAAAGTAAAATCCACATAAATGACCTCAGGATGTTTTTTTAAAAACACAAACAATGGCTGCAACCTGGAGCAATGTATAAAAGCATGAAAAACAGTCTCTCTCTGTGAACAAAATGGACATTCCTGTGTGACCTCAGGGATTAAAATGGAGAAACAGAAACAATTCCATGTAAAATCCCCCATTGGAGGTCAGCAATATTTTTGGTTAATGGTGGTTTATATAGTGCCCTCCACTCTGGTTTAATATCATCATTAAAACCCAGTACACTTCACCATGGGGTGTCCACTCTCCCATTCAATTTTTTCTTATTTAAAACTTTCACGCAGGCTTTGTACAGAAGCTTACCAGACACTGTCCCAATGTTAATGTCACCTCTGAACTCCAGGAGGGGGCTCCCACACCCATCTAGGTCTGGAGCGATGCCCAGCTGGCTCTGTAGGCCCAGTCTCACTTGTTTTGTTGTCCATCAGCTGAGCAAGCTCCTCAGACGTTAGGGTGGACCTCCAGCGATGTAGGAGCTTATTCACAACGCGTAGAGACCGTAGTCCCAGGCGTGCTGCTAAGTCCTCTGCTCGTGAAAGGTCCGTCCCTGTGACGTTCACTAGCTGCCGAAGTGTCACAATCCCTGAGGAGACCAGAACCCTAGATAATAAAGGAGTGGTCACACCAGAGATGTCCAATTGCCCACCATGAACCAGGGGTTCCTCCAGCTGCCAGTGTGGTTGATTTTGTTTTTTAAAAAGGTTCCATATTTTAAAAAGCTCGTGATAAAAAGCTGGTAATCCAGCAAAGTCTAGTGTTCTTGTGTCCATTAAAAACAGTTCTGTCCAACCCCAGTCCTCAGGCTGCTGTTCTCCATACCAAACTCCTGGGTCCAGTGAGGAGTCTTTGGATGAACTGGAGTCTAAATGTTGCAGTTCTGCTGGCTACGTGGATCAGCCCCTGCCCTCCCTCCTCCTTGGACAGATGAAGGACACTTTGAGAGATCCAGTGTAGTCTGTCCCAGAAGAAGTCCACTAGTCGAGCCTGGACGTTTGAGAGCAGGTTTGGCGGCAGATCCACACATGCCAGCTTATGCAACCAGGTTGATGCTGCCAAGTTGTTGATGATCAGCGTTCGTCCCCGGTAAGACATTTTTGGGACCAGCCACTTCCACCTGCTCAATCTGCCCTTCACCTTTTCAAAAACACCCTCCCAATTTTTATTTAAAAACTCAGTGCTGCCCAGATAAACACCCAATTACTTAAAGCCACCATTTTTCCACATCAAAACAGCTGGTAATGTGGGCTGCCCACCACCCACTCTTCAACTAAAATGGCTTTGCTTTTGGCCCAGTTGACCTTGGCAGATGATAAAATCTCAATCTTTTAAAACATCAATTAAAATATTCACATCAGTCTGTGCTCCCTGCATTACAATTAATCATCTGCATATGCTGAGAGACAGAGAGAAGCACTGGAGTGACATATTTTAAAACCAGAAACTTGATCTCTCAGTTTACATAAATATGGTTCAAATGCTAGGGTGTACAGCATGCCTGACAGAGAACAGCCTTGTCTAATACCTCTGTAGACCCTAAAAGGTGCACACAAACCACCATTAACCTTCAGTACACTCTCAATTTCACTGTACAAAGTCCTGATCATGGCTATGAAACCTGGGTTGAAACCAAAGGTTTCCAGCACCTTCCACAAGTATTCATGCTCAACTTGGCCTTTTCCTGATCTAGAAAAATAAGACCAGTCTTTAAGCCCAATAGCCAATAGCCCAATAGCCTGGAGACATCCAGAATGCCACAAATTAAATGTACATTATCAATTATAGACCTGCCAGGCACACAGTATGTCTGATCATGGTGAGTGATTTGCTTCATTACCTTAGTCAGTCTTGAAGTCCCTTCACACTGTCTAGCAACACTTCTAGCACATTGTGCTCTACAACTGCCCAGAAGGCTTTGTAGAACTCTACAGGGAGATTGTTTATGCCTGGCGCCCGTCCCTTCTCCATCCCTTGGAGAGCCTCATAGTGCTCTGCTAGTGTTAGCTCTATGTCCATATCTCTGGCCACATGCTCAGAGTTTCGGCAGGTTCTTAAGGAAGTTCTCCTCCACTATCTGTGCCCCTGACTGTTGTACATCTTCGAGTAGAAGCTGTCTGTTTGCAAATTTCAGTGGGATCTGACAGAAGATTCCCTGATTCTGTTTGCACAGCAGGTATGAACCTTTTCTGTCTATTCTTCTGCTCTAGACCAAAAAATAACTTAGGAGCATCCATCTCATTCATGCTTTTAAAGCATGAGCGGACCAGCGCCCCCTGTGCTGTAATGCCCAACAGGTCATTCATTATAGCTTTTTTACTTTTGAGGGCTTCAATCTGTCCTCGAACTCCTGTGGTCTCCAAACACTGGAGTTCCACTATTACAGTCTCCAGGGCTTTCAGAGATCTGACAATGTCTCTTGACAACAGTACACTCTTAATAAAATGCTTTAATTTGAGCTTTAGCCACATCCCGCCACTGTTGTATAGAACTAAAAGCCACCTTCTCCAATTTAAAAACATTCCAGAAAGAAATAAAAGATTCTCTAAAATTAGTATCCTCTAAAGTGCAGTGTTAAAATGCCAGTGGTTTTAATTTTTTTTTACTGACAATACACTGCACCATGTGATATGAGAGGCCTACTGGAACAATAAAACATTTTGTAAAAAGTGTCAGCTGATGTTTAAAACCGTAAAAGCGATCCAGTCTTGCCAGGAAGAGTGCATTATCTATAGAGGTGGCCCACGTGTACTGTCTCTGTTTTTTATTTAAAATTCTCCATATGTCACTTAGTTTGTGAGCCTCCATCATCTCCCACAGGCACTTATGGGAGGCCACATGAGGTTCTGTATGGTTCCTGTCCAAGTTATCTGTTGTGCAGTTAAAATCCCCACCCAAAATTAAAATATCGGCAGTGTTGCAGTCAGCAATGACATTGCCAACTAGTCACTGAAACTCATTCTCTCCACTGCACTGGTGGGTACATACACACAAATAAAAACAAAACTCTTGTTCTCATAAAAAAATTCTTACTTTTAAAAGCCTCCCATTTAAAACCTCATCTACTGTATAAGAACTGGGAATAAAATTTCGAGCAAACGGTAAGGCAACCCCACCACTAATCGATGTATTATAACTTAAAATTGCCAGCCCACCCCATTCCTTCATCTAGTTAGTAGCATTGTTGACATTACTATGTGTTTCTTGCAACATAGCTACTTCAACACACTTCTGCTTTAATAACTCATACAACTTTACACACTTTTCGTATTCTCTTGCCCCTTTAACGTTTAAACTTGCAATATGAATCCCAGTCATAAGAACAAAGTGTAGATAAAACAAGGAGATGATAAAACCCACTCTAATATAAAACACACCAAACACTCTACTGGTCACCATCAGAAGTTTCTTTGCTTATTCTAGTGATCAATTTCTTCAGTCAAAAAGCTCCTTCTCTTCTAAAATGTTTGACATCGTGAATAAACTGCTTCAGATCTGGGAAATAGTTTTCTAGCACAACTTTTTTTGCCACTTGGTGCTTCTTAAGAACTCTTTAATTTCCTCAGCATGGAATCTAACTTCTCACCGTTCTTCCTGAGAGCCAAAGTTAAAAACAGAATCTGACATATAATAATCGCTGTCTCATTCTTTTTCATCTACTTTAGTGTCTTTTTTGGCCTGTTTGCTCCCTTGTGCCTTAACTAATTTTTTTCCGCTTGTTTGGTATTTTCAACATAGGTTCGTCCTCCATCTCCACGTCTCCCCATCCCCCTGCCTCGGCATAGTGACTTGGTGCTTCTGAGCGCCTGCTCTGCACCCCTGTACCTCTGCCAGCGCAGGTATCTCCAGCACTGCACCAGAATCCACTGTGCCTTTATTGGTCAAGCAAGGTTTTTCCAGTTATGCCAAGCAAGGCCTTTCCGGAGCCAGTTCAGGAAAGCAGGGCTTCTCTGGGGTTGGTGCAGCCCTCGTGGGTTCCTGGGCCGCAGGCTGGGATTGGGGTTCACTCTCACTGGGCTCTGCTGCAGCAGCATCTCCGGGGATTTCAGCAGCGGGCTGAGCTGCAGCCGCAGGGGGAACGGCTCCAGCAGGCCCAGCTACGTCCTGCCCCGGTCACTCAGAAACACCGGGGTCACTCTGTCTCTCAGGACAGGCCCGGACAAGATGCCCTATTTTACCACATTTAAAACATTTGATATCTGCATCCGAAGATACAAAAATGCTATAGTTTAACTTTCTACAGTGAATTTAAACACTAGGTTTAGTTCTTCTGTTCCATCCTTCAGAATCATAAAAACCATTCTTCTAAAAGACACCAAGTGTTTAACCATTGGGGACTTACAGCCAAGGGGGATTTTCTTTATGGGGGAGACCAGTCTCCCGTATCTAGACAGTTCTTTGGATATTATTGCATCGGAGATAAAAGGAGGGTCATTAGACAGTATAATGTCTTTTTGGATGGGGAACTTAGGGAAGAGACCATGGTAAGTACAATTCCTTTCCGGACTAGCTTGTTTGCTCTGTCGATGTCATTCACAAACACTACGATTGCATTGTTCATGTGGGAGGCAGACAATGTTCTCATGCCCCACCACTTCTCCTATCTAAGACACACTAATCCACACTCGCCCTGCACACCACCCTCACACTGTGCCGGCGAGTTAAACTCTCACAGAGGCGCACATTCGAAGCCGCCATGCTCCTCCACCACGACACACACACGCACGCACGCACGCACACACACACACACACACACACACACACACACACACACATGCTCGCTTTCACACTTGTTCACACAAAAAAAGTAATTAATCCGAGATGTTTACATGGAAAAAATTGTATTAAATGCCAAAAAAAGTTGGCAAAACACCAACCGCTCTCACACGCTCAACACGACACACTCGCTCCTCTACCTCACATGTGCATAGACATAGACAGAGAGAGAGAGAAAGAGAATGTGTGTGTGTGTGTGTGTGTGTGTGTGTGTGTGTGTGTGTGTGTGTGTCTCTAAGAATTGTGGAATCTGATAGCTTGGGGGAAGAAGCTTTTACACAGTCTGGGCGTAAGGGCCCAAATGCTTCTGTACCGTTTTCCAGATGGCCAGAGATTGAACAGTTTGTGTGAGGGGTGTGTGGGGTCGTCCACAATGCTGGTGGATTTGTGGATGCAGCGTGTGATGTAAATGTCTGTGATGGAAGGAAGAGAGACCCCAGTGATCTTCTCAGATGTACTCACTATCCACTGCAGGGTCTTGGGATCCGATAAGGTGTAATTTCCGAACCAGACAGTGATGCAGCTGCTCAGGATGCTTTCAATAGTTCCTCTGTAGAATGTGGTGAGGATGAGGGGTGGGAGATGGCCTTCACAGAAAGTAGAGATGCTGTTGGGCTTTCTTGGCTATGGAGCTGGTGTTGAGGGACCAGGTGAGGTTCTCTATCAGTTGAACACCAAGGAATTTGGTGCTCTTGATGATCTCCATGGAGGATCCCTCAATGTTCAGCGGAGAGTGGTCGCTCCGTGCCCTCCTGAAGTCAACAACCATTCCTTTCGTTTGGTCCATGCTTAGAGTAAATGGTCTGTACTTATATTGCACTTTTATCCAAAGTGCTTTACACTGTGTCTCATTCACCCATTCACACACACACTCACACACCACTCGTAGCAGAGCTGCCATGCAAGGTGCTAACTTGGCATTGGGAGCAACTTTGGATTCAGTGTCTTGCCCAAGGACACTTCGGCAACCGCAACCACCAACCCTACGATTAGTGGAGACAGCAGCACATTTATTATCAGCACATTCCTGCGTTAGTGTAGCAATTTTCTCATCCATATCTTGCATTTGGAAAACATGCCAATGTCTAAACATTTGCACCATTCTCCAAAGCTGAAAAACATTGCTCTATACTCCACACTGTCTGTTCTGAAATACCAAGATCTTTACATAGTTTAATCTTTTTCCTTCCACAGCTGAACAGGAAGGTGGAGCGACGTCCTCAGCCGAGCAGGAAGGCGGAGTGACGTCCTCAGCTGAGCAGGAAAGCGGAGCAACATCCTCAGTGGAGTAGGAAGGCGGAGCGATGTACAAAGCAGAGCCTGGCGTAGTGACGGCCAAGGCAGAGCAGGGAAGAAAAGTGGAGCTCTTGGCCATACAGGGAGGTGGAGCAACATCTTCAGCTGAACAGGGATGCTGAGCAGCATCCTCAGCTGAACAGGGATGCTGAGCAGCGTCCTCAGATGAGCAGGTAGGCTGAACAGCGTTCTCTGTCGACACAGCAGGCTGGACGAGATCCACAGTGGGGGAGGGATGGTGGGAGATGGTTCCAAAATGGTTGGAAGGTTCCCCTTTGGCATACCCCATGACAGAGTACATCACATCAAGCCATTCCCGTTTTAATTAGGGAGAATTTTCCCTCCTTCTCCCACTTCGGCTTTTCCCTTTCAAAAAGGGCCTTTTGGATTCTGAAAAAATCTTCTGCATCCTTGTTAAGGTCTTACGTTCTGTCACGATTGGGAGGCAGAGACAAATGCAAGTGCAGATTAGCTTTAATATAAAAACAAAACAAAACACAAAACAGTAGCTATAGAACTTGTGGCAAAACAGTAAGGCAAAGACTAACCATGAAACAAAGACCATAAACACAGTAACAGAGACAATGGCAAAGAAAGACAAACGCAAGCCAACCAGTGTAGTGCAAACTGTGTCTATAAAATACCAGTAAGTGCTCATTAACAAGACTGAAGTTCAGGTGCAGCTAGGAACTGTACTCCAGAGTTCCTTCTCTGATATTGCATGACAGTTATCAGCATAAGGCTAGAAAACAGCTGTTGAGGAAGACTCTCCAACACCCTTAGGATCCTGAACACCCACTGTCATTACCAAAATAAACAATGCAACTCATTCGCTCAAGAAACTTTGACTAAACTTCTTTTAAGTCAAACTCAGTTATTTTAGCTACCTGTACTTAATTGATTCATAAAACAAAAACTAGTTCTTTGGATTGGATGACCCACTCACTCACCAGTGCTGACATGTGCTTGTCTCAAGACCACCAGGTACAGGATCACCAGATCAGGTCAGACAGGTGATGATGTCATCTGTCATCTAGATCATCCTATCCTGCCGACTATGCTAGGAATTGATGTAATCTTTTCTGGATAATCAAAATGCTTCAGCTTCACCAAAAGTAAGATTCTTGAAGAATCAGGAGACAAAGAGCCAGGGGTCTGTGTAAGTTGTGTTCATTAGATTTTGGTTTCAAAATTGAAAAAGACAATACAAATAAAGCTGCAATCATTAATGTTTTGTTTTAATATTGACAATTAAATTACTAATGAACTATATTTAAATCCAATTTTTGCTCAAAAATGCTAAATATTTAAAATATACCTCATTTATAGTTTCTTGCTATCTTATTTTTTGAGTTAAAGTTAATTCGTTTTGTAGCATGAACATCATACCTATGGTAAAGCATGGTGGTGGAAGTGTGATGGCATGAATTCTACCAGAAAATCCTAAAGAAGAATGTCTGGCCTTCAGTCCATAAGTTGAAACGCGTAACTTGATTATGCAGCAAGACAATGATCCAAAGCACAGGAGTAAGTCCTAGTCCTAGAAGTAAGTGAAAGTTTTTCACATTGGTGATAGGTGTTTATTCAAGCTTTTTTTTTTTTTTGCTTCAATAAAAATAAAAATAAAAATACTCTATTGTGTGTTTACTCAGGTTGCCTTTGTTTTATGTTGCATTTTGTTTGAAGATCTAAAATTATTTTGTATGAGATATACACAATAATAGAAGAAATCAGGACACTTAGGTTAGAAGAAATTAAATACTTTTTCACAGCACTGTATAGAAGTGGGCCTGGGCGCATGGTGGCTTAGTCTTTAGCACATTCATGGACAGAGTGTTCTTTCTTCATTCTTCTTTGTCCAGACATACCGCTGATCCATTGTCCTGAAAAGTTCCAGTTTTCTTTCATCGCTAAACAGAACAGAATCCCAAAACTTCTGTGGCTTATTTATATGATTTTGAGCCAACTTTTCTTGTGCTTTTGGGTCAGTAGTGGCGTACGTCTTGGAGTTTTGGCATGGAAACCTTCTGTGTTTATTTCGCACCATACTGTGCGCACTGAAAACTCAGTGCCTATTGCCACCAAGTCTTGCTGCAGGTCTTTTGCAGTCATTCGAGGGTTTTTCACAACTTGCCTTCTCAGAAATCTTGTTGCAGCTATTGATATTGATAGCTTCCTTTTTCTGCCCCGTAAAGGTATTTCATGTATTTCTACCCCTCGCCAGTTCAGGTATTTCATTTAATGAAGCCCTTGATTAGTTGCATTAGGTGTGCTTGAGACAACACCTGTTTCACATATTTGTGCTGTTGTGAGGGATTCTATTCAGGGTGTTGAATAATTTTTAAACTGGAGAAGTCACTATAAGTTGCATTTTCAGTTGAATTTGGGGAAACCACTTGAAACATTCGTTGTGTTGAAAAATTTCAATTGGTTTTGTTTGATTTGTTCACTGAAAACAGCTGAAAGACTATTAATTTTGACCATAAACCTGATTTGCAATGGAGGTTGAATATTTTTGATTGCAACTGTATAAGAGAGAGATGGTCTAAATGTTTTGTTACACCTTATCTTGACAGGTCTAGGTCAAAGGTTATCATAAATCATGGCTAGGTCAAAAAGCCATCACCAATCATCCTTATCTTGACAGGTGTAGGTCAAGCACTGGAGCCGTGCTACTGAGACTGTAACTTTGACAAGGGTGACTGGAAAAAGTTCAGAAAATGGTGTAAAGATTTTGACTACATTGTTAGAATGGATTTCTTTTCACCGAATGAAATGCTAACTGATGGTTCTTTCCTTCAAGGGAGTTATATTTATTTTTCCTCTCTGAGACACCTATAACCTCCGTTATAAATGTTAATTGTATGCGATGACTATAGCTACATAAATCCGATAGTCACAGAGAATAAATATTATATGTAGCATAATGATTAGATAACCGGTGACTATAGGTACATAAATCTGATAAAGTCACTGAGAATAAATATTATATGTAGCATAATGACTAGAGTGACTATACATAAATCGTGTTTAAACAATAAGTCCATAGCTAATTGATTATTATCTGTAGTACACGTATACTGTAAAACTGAATCTGTTGTGCAGACATAAGGCTGTGTATCTTGTATGTAGACATACATATTTAGGTTATAGGAAAATGATTAATATCGGTGGTCCTTCACATAGATCACTAGATTCAAGTGCATTCCACAAGTACATACATGCATATGCCCTGTCTATAAAAGTCTAACACTCCTGAGAGTTTGGAAACCCTGCAAAAGGATTGAAAGGACTTCCGATCTCTCCTACAAAATTTTCAGACACCATGGATTTCTCAGCAAAGAAGATTGAAATAGAATGTTTCAGTAATCATCCTATTTGATATTAATCTATTCAATAATTATCACATGAAATATTCAGAACCTTTCTGATTACAACAAAGATGATCCTTCTACATAATCATGATTTATGTAATCTGGTGTGAGACTATATCTAAAATTTAATCTTCAATACACTTATATTACAGAGCAAGACTGAACTAAGCTCATCTGATTTTAGTGTCTAGGATAACGTATCAAACAAATGCAAGCCTACTAGGTAAATTCAAATTGTCTTTTAGATCTGTGTAGTGAGCTAAAAGGTAACTGTTAATATTTAATTTATAAATATTTTATTTGCTTTATTTTTTAGACAACAGCATTGTGATTATTTCTGATGATGAATTTCCTGAAACATCTGCGCAAGGCCACTTGAATCTGAGATCAACTACACGTAACTCATAACATAAAATTATGAATGTTTCATACTGTAAAGACTTTCAAACGCATTTATATTTTGTTTGTTTCACGTTCAGAAGTTGAAGACATTGTGAATATCAGTGGTGATGATGATGATGATTCAAGTGCTTCAGATGAGATATGATGTATATTTTACTTTCTATTTTTCCCCAGCACAAAAAAGCTCTCTCACACATTCTGTGACTTATAGATATGAGTGATTTCGAAAATGGTGATGACATAGAAGAACAAGCAGAATTCGACTCAGATGCCGACATTCAACTCGACCGTGAACTAGAGGAGATTGTCACAGCGTGGCAAGAATTCTTCCAAGTAATGGCTCCTTATTGGAAAGCTTTGGACAGCTTGATAATACAGTTGAATCTGATTGAGGTACGGTATTTGTCCCTTTACTGTACAACACACTTGAATCCTTGAGTAGATGCGTCACAATGAACATAAACTTGACAAGAAAACTGTATGATAGATATGGCGCAGAAACGACCGAAATGCAATTCGGATACAGAGGCTAAAAAAATTAGGACTGAAAATACTCCATTACCCTACGATCTCTATTATGATGGAAACTGGAGTTCTTCAAATGTTCTGTTACATCATGATCTGTGCACAACTCTGAACTCATATTTAACTGCGATCAACCGGCTGAATGAAAGTTTAATTCAGTCACAAGAAGTTGTTAGTCAGAGCCGTATTCAGAGTCCAAATTACAATGTATCAAACATACCGGTGATGCCATATGACATATTTTCCAAATTAAATCAATGTCTGTTAGAGCTGCAAAATAACCTAAATGAACATAGTCATTTAGTACAATTAAACCCTGATATAATCGAAGCAATCAACCAGTTGAATGAAAATTTAAGATCATCAGACCAGAGCAATATTCAAACTGTAAATCTCAGCCGAAATTCCAGTCAAAATGTATCAAACACACCTGTGATGTCATATGACATATTTTTCTAATTAAATCCAATATCCAAGATCAGCAAGATGGTAATGGGTTAGCTCCTAATATCCAAGATAAGCAAGGTGGTGATGGGTTAGATCCTAATATTAGAATAATTAATCGTGACAGATTTAACAACATTAAGATTAGGAGAAGAGTGAATTTTTTCTTTGATTGCTTTTTAGCTATTATAAATGATATGTGAATTTAGCTAATTTTTTGGAGCACATTTCCTTGAAAAATAAAATTACTCCACTGCAGTGGCTCTAATGCTGGGAGTACATGAAACTCTTATGTTAATTCTTACAGCCAACAACAGAACACTTCACAACTTAAAAGAGTCTGCTAAAAGAATAAATGTAACCTATGGCAAAATATGCTAGAACTTATTTTACAAAAATGAAGTATGCAAATTTTGTAGGCAGACAAGGCAACTCTCACAACATGACAGATGAGATGAGGTAGATGAGTACTTACATCACTGTCTATGACTGGTTCTCACACTACACTGCAGGAATGGGGTGAAAACTGTGGGATAGTCTATGTAGTGAAACTACACAACAATGTCTTAAATGATTTGAACCCTGAATACTGTTTCTGCCCACGAGGGGGTGTTGTGGGGGGATGGGAATAAATGTAGGCTAGAAAGTGAGTCCAGAGGAGTTTGTGTGCTGTTTACTCATGCAATGAAACTAGAGAATACTGCATGGTGTCAGAAGTGGGATACTCTAATAAGTTTGCAGAAGAAGTTTTGTTTCGGGGCAGGTGAAGCTTTATGAGTTGTGAAGTCGCAAAATCATGGAACAAGTGGTGGGAGGACAATGCGCTCCAGGTGATGCAGCCGTGGGGGTGGGGATGAAGCCGCCCATGCTAGGCCCATGTGCTATGTTCAGCATCCAGCCACCTGACACGTTTAACTTCTCTAAACCTCACAAATGGGAAAGATAGATCCGACGGCTCGAACATTTCAGTCAGGCCAGTAATCTCCATACTTCCATGCAAGCCAATCAAATAAACACTGTATGAGCAATGAAGCGGATGACGAAGGGGCTGAATTTTGCAAACAAAAACATGTTTTAACATGAGAAAACAGGGGAAAATTAACCAGTCGACTTCTTTGTGACTGCACTGTCCTCCTTGGCTGAGCACTGCAAATATGACCCATCGCATGACAAACTCATCAGAGAAAGGTTAGTCATTGGTTTGAATGATATGCGTCTATCAGAGCAAATGCAGTTAGATAAAGATCTAACATTGGAAAAAGCTGTTGATATGGCAAGACAGACTGAAGCAGTGAAGCAGCAGCAGAGTAACCTGCATAGAGAATGTGTGAATGCTAAAACATCTGGCTCCGTAGACAGAGTAATAAGCAAAAGCAAGTCATCTAAAAGCAGGCAGAGAGTCAAAAGTAGTCATGCAGCAAAAGAAAAATTTAAACAGTCATGGTCAAGATCTCACAAATACGGAAAAAGCCCATCTCTTCCCGAAAGCACTCTGCCAAATACGGTACTTTGTCATACATGTGGGAAAATGGGTCACTACCAAAATTGTGTACTTCATCCAGAAAGGTCAATGAGATTCAAGAACAGGACTCTGGCATATTTTTAGGCACTGTGGTTGCCGAGGGTGACCCATGGCTGATTGATATTAAAATAAAAGACTGTGAAGTAGAGTTCAAAATCGACACGGGTGCCGATGTCACTTTTATGCCAGACCATGTGTTCCATGAGATATTCAAAGGTGGCAACAAACCAGTACTCCAGAGAGTGACTAAGCTTTACTTGGACACAGATGCTCACCACTTAGTATGATTTGAGTTTTGAACATGCTGCTTCAGAAAGGAGGCAAGCATACATTGAAGGAAGTGTATGTTGTTAACAGTCTACATTTGCCAGTGCTAGGCAGACCCACCATCACCAAATTAGGTTTTGTCACATGTGTTGATGGCATAAGCTTTCATACTCTATAAGAATGCGATCCAAAGCTGTGCAGTGGCCTAGGACTGTTACAGAGACTGTACACTGTTAAACTGAGCCAAGGAGCAGTTCCAGTATCTCTCAAAACTCCAGGACACATCCCACTTCCACTCATGCCAAAAGTTAAAAATGAACTACAAAGCATGGAGCAGATGGGGATCATAAGCCGGGTGGAAGAACCCATGGAGTGGTGTGCAGCCATTGTCATGGTGCCTAAAAGTTCAGCCATCCATGCATTTTTGTTGACTTAACAAAGCTCAATGAATCTGTTCAAAGAGAGAAATTCATTTGTCCCTCAGTTGAAGAGACCCTTGGATTATTGGCAGGTGCTAGTGTTTTTAGCAATCTAGATGCAAACATGGGATTTGGGCTAATTCCTCTAGCTGAGCAGTCTGCCAAGCTGACCATGTTTATCACACCGTTTTGGCGGTACTTCTTCAATCGTTTTCCCTTCGGTATCACATCGGCAGCTGTGCACTTCCAAAATCATATGGCAACTGAAGTCACAGAGGGCTTGGACAGTGTGGTCTGTCACATGAATGATGTGTTTGTGTGGGCGCTTTCTCAACAGGAGCATGATGTGTGCCTTCACGCAGTGCTTCACAAGATGGAAAATGCAGGGGTCACCCTCAACCTAGACAAACGTGCCTTGTTACAGCGTCTAGTCAAGTTTCTCGGCCACATAATCTCAGACACATGAGTACAACTGGACACAGCCAAGACAGCAGCAGTCTGGGAGATGCCAGAGCTAACAAACATTAGTGAGCTCAGGCGTTTTCTTGGCATGGTCAGCCAGCTGGGAAAATTCATCCCACATCTGGCAGAAAAAGATAAACTCCTCAGATATGTTCTGTCCAAGAAAAATTGCTGGTTTTGGGGGGAAGATCATGTCAGAGCTTTTAAGAACTTGAAGGAAGACTTGTCATCTACACCAGTGCTGGCCTTGTATGATGTAAACAAGCCACTCAAAGTATCTGCAGACACATCATTGTTTGGACTGGGAGCAGTCCTGCTGCAAAAAGACAGTGATGATTGAAGACCTGTTTCCTAAACGTCATGGGCTCTTACTCCTATTCAGCAAAGATACACATTCGTTGAAAAGAAGGCCCTGGGGCTGACCTGGGCATGTGAGAGATTTTGTGACCATTTGTGACCAAAAACCATTATTAACTCTCCTAGGTGGTCAGGAACTGGATGCCTACTTCCCTGCATGCGACATTTCCGGATGAGACTGATGCACTACTCATACAAGATTACTCATGTTCCAGGGAAGAGCTTATGGACTGCAGACACTCTGTCCCATGCTCCACTACCTGCTGACAATGAAAACATTAATCATGAGAACATGGAAAGATTTATATGGACAGCATTGTGGAGCATCTCCCAGCAAGCCAATCTTTCCTGGACAACCTGAGGGAGCACTTCAAATCAGACAGTGTTTGCTGAAATGTCATGAATATGTGTAAGGATGGGTGGCCTGAGTCCAGTCATTGTGCAGGGACTGTTCTGAGCAAGCTTACCTATCTGTTCATGATGGTCTTCTTCTAAAAGACACTAGAACTGTTATTCCCTCTGCATTGCAGAATGATGTCCTTGCCAAGCTGCATGAAGTGCATCAAGGAGTAGTTAAAGGCAGAGAACAAGCACAGTAAAGTGTGTGGTGGCCGGGACTTAGCCAGCAGTTGAACAAACTAGTTCTGTAATGCTATGCTTGCATTAAAGAGTGCATCAATCAAACTGAACCACTGATACCATCAGATCTTCCTGGGAGGCCCTGGCAAAAGCTAGGGACAGATCTATCTTCACATGCCACGGCATCCCAGAGACATTAGTGAGCGATAATGGACCATAGTTCTCATCCAGTACTTTTTCAGATTTCACAGCTACTTACGGGTTAAAACATGTTACCAGTAGCCCAAAACATCCACGCAGCAATGGACAGGCCGAGTGGGCTGTACAGACTTTAAAAAACCTACTCAAAAAAAGCGCAAGATTTTGCACTTTCTGTCGACAGTAAGGCAAAGACTTTGCCTTACTGTCATACAGATCAACTCCACTTCACAATGGGTATAGCTCAGCTCAGCTGCTCATGGGATGTCGCCTTTGTACTATGATGCCAACCCTCCCAAGACTACTGGACCCTTTGTTACCTGATAGCGCCACCAATAGTGTTCAAGAGAAAAGTGCAGACATGAGATATTTCAACAAAAAATGCCTCATGGAACTGTTCGTTGGAACTATCATTTCCTCATTCCTATGGATGTAAAGGTTGCGACACCCAGGGTGGGTCCCAGTTATCTGAGAACATTGCAGAGACACAAATTGCACTGGCAAAAATATTCTGTTGGTCCAAAAGGATCAGTAACTAGAACCAGATATGGGAGGCCAGTCGTGAAACCTAAAAGACTGGATCTATAGTCACACTACAGTAGCCTTAGAGGACAATATATGCAGTATCTCACAAAAGTAAGTACACCCCTCACATTTTTTGTAAATATTTGATTATATCTTTTAATGTGATAACACTGAAGAAATGACACTTTGCTACAATGTAAAGTAGTGAGTGTACAGCTTGTATAACAGTGTAAATTTGCTGTCCCCTCAAAATAACTCAACACACAGCCATTAATGTCTAAACCGGTGGCAACAAAAGTGAGTACACCCCTAAGTGAAAATGTCCAAATTAAGCCCAAAGTGTCAATATTTTGTGTGGCCACCATTATTTTCCATCACTGCCTTAACCCTCTTGGGCATGGAGTTCACCAGAGCTTCACAGGTTGCCAATGGAGTCCTCTTCCACTCCTCCATGACGACATCACAGAGCTGGTGGATGTTAGAAACCTTGTGCTCCTCCACCTTCCCTTTGAGGATGCCCCACAGATGCTCAATAGAGTTTATTTCTGGAGACATGATTGGCAAGTCCATCACCTTCACCGTCAGCTTCTTTAGCAAGGCAGTGGTCATCTTGGAGGTGTGTTTGGGGTTGTTGTCATGCTGGAATACTCAATAATGTTTAGGTCTGGAAACATGCTTGGCAGTCCATCACCTTCACCCTCAGCAGTGGTCGTCTTGGAGGTGTGTTTGGTGTCGTTATCATGCTGGAATACTGCCCTGTGGCCAAGTCTCCGAAGGGAGGGGATCATGCTCTGCTTTAGTATGTCACAGTACATGTTGGCATTCATGGTTCCCGCAATGAACTGTAGCTCCCCAGTGCCGGCAGAACTCATGCAGCCCTAGACATGACACTCCCACCACCATGCTTGACTGTAGGCAAGACACACTTGTCTTTGTACTCCTCACCTGGTTGCTGCCACACATGCTTGACACCATCTGAACCAAATAAGTTTATCTTGGTCTCATCAGACCACAGGACATGGTTCCAGTAATCCATGTCCTTAGTGTGCTTGTCTTCAGCAAACTGTTTGTGAGCTTTCTTGTGCATCATCTTTAGAAGAGGCTTCCTTCTGGGATGACAGCCATGCAGACCAATTTATTTAATGCAGTGTGCAACGTATGGTCTGAGCACTGACAGGCGGACCCCCCCACCCCTTTAACCTTTGCAGCAATGCTGGCAGCACTCATACATCTATTTCCCAAAGACAACCTCTAGATATGATGCTGAGCACATGAACTCAACTTCCGTATGCGATCTCACCATCTGGCGGCCTCATCCGCACTCGAACCTTCGGCGCGAGAAGGAGAGAGAGAGAGAGAGAGAGAGAGAGAGAGAGAGATTAGTGTAATGGTGGCGTCATGCTAAAGGTCGGAATACCTCTATGTTGCTGAAGAATGCGCACGTAGTCTGTATCTTAGCCGGGGAAGATGAACACACTTTCTGTGTGAAGTGTTTAGGGATGGAGCATGCCACAGCAGCCCTCGAGGGGTCTGACTGTGAGCATTGTGAATGCTTTACAATCAGGCAGCTCCACTCATAAACTAGCTCTCTTCTCGGCAGAATGGAGATGGGTTTCAGAGCCTTGCGGATCTTTGCCAGCCGCTGCCGAGGCAGCCAGCCGGCTCAGGTCCTGGGGATCTTGTATGGATCTGGAAGAGGAGCTGGAGATGAACACGGCTCTATCTCTTGCTCTGTCTTCCACATCCGGCTCTGCGCCTGACTTTGGAGCTCACGTCATGACTCCTCCTTCTGCTATGGAAAGCCAAGACACCCTCGCTGACTGAGCCAGTAGGGGGTGCCAGTGCTTCAAAAACCGAGAGCAGCTCTCAAGCATATAAAGAGCTGCTTGAGGTGATTACCAGGGCAGTTGAAAAGCTGAATATAGACTGGCCTAGGGAAGAGGAAGTGGTTCGTAGCAGGCTTTGTCTTCCAAGCCATGTAAGGCCACCTCGGTGTTGGTGGACAAAGCCTATATAGCAGCGGGTCTTGCTTGTGTTTCACTGAATACAATGGCAGTGTTGCAGGCCTACCAAGCAGACCTGCTGAGTGAGCTTGACACTGGGGAGGGACTTGGGCCTGAGGCAGTGGCAGAGCTGTGCCTCGCTACAGATTTGTCTCTCCGTGCAACCAAGCAAACGGCCCGTCAAATCGACCGTTCGAGGCACCTATGGCTCAACCTCTCAGGGATGGGGGACAAAGATAAGGTCTCCTTGCTGGATGCCCCATTAAACCTTCCGGCCTGTTTGGTGGTGTGGTTAATGCCATCGCCGACAGGTTTCGCAAGGCAAAACAGTAAACGGCGGTGTTCAACTAGTTCCTTCCCTGTCATGTCGAGTTTGCCAGGACATCGATGAGTGGCCAGTGCTAGTGCAAGGGAGGCACAGAAGGCAAGTGTGGTGGCCCACCTTCCCCGCGGAGATCCAGGGGGACTGGGTAGCCACAGACTGAGCCTGCTAATTTGATCATTGCCTGCCTTATGATCTGCCAGCCTTATGATCATTTTTAGGCCTGATCTAAAAATGATCATAAAAGCCAAGCAGGCAAGGAAGGAGTGCTCCTGATGTGCCACGGAGGGACATATTGTTAGGGACATTGTTAGGGCAGATAGCCCCCAGTGCTACTGTAGGGCCTTCCCAAGCCAAGGCTGTCCCAAGTTTACAGCCTTCTCTGGTCAGCGAGCTGTCACAGGGCAACAAAAATCTGATGCTTTCCCTCCATCAGAATGTGGAAATGCTAATATCATTGAAATACCATCTGGCAGTGAGTCTCAGTGGGTTCTGTCTATAATAGAAAAGGGTTACCAGGTCCAGTTCAGAGCTCAACTCCCCCGGTACAGAGGTGTGGTCACCACAGTAGTCAGCACAGAGCAGAGCCAGATGTTAGTCCAGGAAGTAAGATTCCTCTTGGACAAAGGGGCCATAGAACATGTACCCCATTCCCGAATGGAGGGAGGATTTTACAGCCGTTATTTCCTGGTCCACAAAAAATATGGGAGTATGCGGCCAATTTTAGATCTGCGTCATCTGAACCGTACTCTTCAGTCATACAGGTTCAAGATGCTGACGCTCAAACTTATCGTGCCACAGATTCAGTTCTAGGACTGGTTTGTGATGAAACATTTGAAAGATCCATATTTCCACATAGGAATATCACCCAGTCACAGGAAGTTCCTGAGGTTTATGTTTGGAGACAATGTCCAAATGAATCCTGTGAATCAAATGAATCCAATGTCCTATGAATAGGCATGATGTTACATAAAGCTTCAGATGCTGATCACGCATGAGGGCGCTCACCCCCATAGTGTTATTCTAAATGCAACGTCTCATTCCCTTCTCAGGGAACAGTACATGCATAACCCACACATTTTTCCTATATGAAAAAAACACTTTGACCAGCGGTTTTCTTCAGAAAAAGGTGTTACATGTGGACACAGTTTAACTTTGTTTAGCTACCATGCCACATTAGTTCAGTCAAAGTATCTTTATCTAATGGCAACTAACTATTTTGCTGGCTAGCATAACTTAATTCAGTACATGAATATCCATGTAAGTTAGCCAGGTTAACAATTTAATTAGTTTAGTATTATAACATTAGTTATATCTTTTGCTGTGCTATCTCTATTGTTACTAGTGTCATATTGCTTTCTCATCTACAAGAATTATTCTGTAAAAAAAAAAGTTTATTCTTCATTTATTCTTACATGGTCGATGGTTTTAACTACCATCCCAAGGACCGAGTACAGAGGTACAGAGAAATATCCAATCAGCTGTTTGATTAGCTTGGCAGTGAGCATTTGTCACACACTGATTGTTGATTCCTGTTGCCAGCTTTCCTTTCCATTTGAGATCAATCCACCTCTCTTTCTTTTGTCATTGCATAGAACTCCCAGGATTGTTTTAACATTCATTCTAATATGTCACCTTTTTAATTTCATTTAGCTTAGGCGCCCCACAAAAACACTTTCTAGGGTAGGGAAAACCCTGAATGGTTTGAGATAGGCTCACTTTTTGCATGAGCAGTGTGGCAGGTGTATGTAATAGTGGATTGTCCAGATCAGAGGACACGGGCACAAGTGGTGACATTGATGATAGCAGCCACTTCAAAATGGACAGAAGAGTGGTAAGCACCTCATATGTGGACTCAAGGATCTTCTTGGTCATGCCAAGGCCATTCTTTCCCAACATCCACCCATATGTGTAGCATGAGGAGGATTGAAATGCTAGATGTAGTCCTGGTCAGCAAGGTACCTCTCAACAGAGACATTGTCAATGTTTGAAGGAATCTTAAGTTCCTTAGAGGCAGCAATGAAAGTAATCTGAACAAGTTTGTTTTGACAGGACGTTAAATGGAAAGGAAATGCCTTAGGGCATTAATAAGTATCAATGTAACAGTATCAATGAAGGGATCTAGAGTTTTGAGAGAACTGCTCTTAGAGAGTTTCTAATTTCTCCTGACATAAGCAGTTTCATGAGCTCATATCTCTTCTTGCAAGAATCTCTTCAACAAAAAACAAGGAACAAGTGGATAAGGAATTAGTGGAATCAGCAAAATTAATAAAAGAGGTCCAGAGATCACTTGGCCAGCTGGAGACAGATGAGAGACACATAAGGGAAGCAGAAAAATCACTGAGGCAGCAAAAAAACAGTAGCGAAACGACCAAAAGAAAGACAGCATAGGTCACAGGGAATAGAGCACAAGCGAATTGTGTGAGGAGAGATGTATCTTTAAAATGCTGAAGAAAGAGAAACAACTCCATCATGGGAACTACTCAGACCAAACTCCTTTACAGACATGGTCAAGGGGAGAGGGACGGAGACATAGAAAAATACAAACAGACCCAGTTAAAGTGGTAAAAGTATTTTTCAGTTTTGGTTAAAAGTGCTCAGGCCCAATATGTGCCCTGAGACACAGTATCGCAAGGGGCTCATCTCTCGTGTGACATCCATGAGGGGGCTCCAGAAGTGGATCATGGTGTTTGATGAACAAATAATGGGCAAATTGCTTGCAATAGGAGCCAAGATTGCTGAGATCCTAACAGCAGCATACGGGGGGGGTTGTGGGTACTACCCAAGTGGTTAGAGTTTCTTTGGATTATCACCGCCCAAATGTATTGCGGGTCCTAAGAACTGCATATCCAACCCGAGTTGACCCCAGGTTTCTAAAAGGAAAACAGCTGGGGGAAACAGAAAACCCGGCTGCTTACGTTCAACGACAGCTGGAGGTAGAAACAAGAAACAGAGAAGGATCCTGAAGGGGATCCTGTGATGACCACATTGTTCAGAGAAACAATAGTGGATGCCATCAGCTGTAAAGAACAAGCTAGAAGAGATGGTCGGTCTAAACTCCAAAACACACAAGGAGTTTTGTGACTATGTGACACTGTTGAACAGTACAGAAAGAGCAAGCAAAAACTGAAAAAACAAGAAAGAGAATTGCAGCAAAACTGGCACAATTGCAACTTGAAAAGTTAACTAAGAGAAGCAAGAAAAAGACTCAAGCTGGTCTTAAAGACAAAGATGAAGAGGAGGCAGGACAATCAGCAGTGATGGCTCCTATGAATACACCTCCCCCATCTGCTGTTCAACCAAAACCTCTGGCAACTCCTCCTTGTCTGCAGCAGCATGCTCCATTTGTCATTAATGTTTAGCAGCAAACAAAGCAACATGAACTGGCAGAATAGGCCACCTCCAAGAGGACAGAGATAGGCAGACCCAGTTATGGTCCTCGAGGGGTATTCTGGGGGTGTGGAAAGGCTGGGCCCACCAATCCATGGCAACGTCCACCCGGGGGTACAGGGGAGGAGAGTTGGGTTCAGCCCTATAGAAAACCATCACAAGGCCATTAAATATGTGGGATGGGCCAAATCAGGGTTACTAGGGGTGCCCAGAGAATCCTACAGGGGAGGGTCAACTTCCACTTATAACCACCAATGCTGATCAAGAACCTATACTGCAGGTTAAAATAGAAGGCAAAATTACACCATGATGGTAGACACTGGGGCTGCTTACACATGTGTAAGTCCAAATTATGCCTCTCACCTCCCCATGTCTGGTAGATTTGCAAAGACAGTAGGCATCTTGGGACAAAAGCAGCTAATTCCTATGACTGCTCCAGTTTGTCTACAAACCAAAAATATGTTAAAAATACCTATTTTGGTATCAGAGCACATGCCTATCAATTTGTTAGGGTGAGATGTGTACAGAGAAGCTATACAAATTGACGGTTGTGAATTCATGTGGTTTCAGGTTCCAAATTCAGTTCCGCATGTGTCTCGTTATGTAAATAAAGGATGGGACTCAAAAGACTTAGGACAAATCATTTCTTAAGATTCTCTTTATTACTATCATAATAGGAATCCCAAAGGAGATAGTGATTATAATAAAAATGCAAGTGCAAGTGACAGAAATATTTGTAGTAGAAACTAAAGCAACTGAGTTACTAAAAGATATGGAAAAACAGGTGCCAACTGAATTATGGTCCCAACATGACACTGATGTGGGCTTAGTAAAATCCGCTAGCCCGGTCACGATAGGACTAAAACCAGGAGCATGTTTGCCACATAAACGACAATACCCATCGCATCCTGAAGCTGATCAAGGTATTCAACCAACCAGTGAAGGACTAATTCAGGCATGAGTTTTAGTTGAGACATCCAGCTACTTTAAAACTCCAATTTTACCTGTTGTTAAATCAGATAGGGCAATATGGCATCTGATACATGATTTATGAGCAGTTAATGAGGAATGAGGTAATACAAGATTGGCCAGCAGAAGCTCCTGATGCTAATTACTTTATTATAATTGATACTTGTTCTACTTTCTTTACCGTTCCTCTGACTGAGGAGAGCAGGCATTTATTCTCCTTCACTTATGCTGGTAAACAATATACATATACCAGAATTCCAAAGGCTTCAAACATTCTCCACATATGTTTAATCAGGTTCTCAAAGGTTTGTGCCTGGATAGTGTGTTGCTGCAGTACGTCGATGACCTATTGATTTGTTCTTCATCACTTGAAGAAGGCCACAGAGATTCTATCAAGGTATTAACTAAATTAGCTCAAGGAGGACATAAAGCCTCCCAAAACAAATTTGTAGTACTGTCAATCACAGGTGGAGTATTTAGGAAGGTTACCTGCACATAAAATTAATGCTATATCACCAACACAACTCGAGGGCATAATTAAATCACCCTTACCACAGACTGTAGGACAAATGAGGACCTTTTTAGGCATGACGAGTTTTAGCTCAGACTGGATAGGTTTTCAAGGTTTCAATTATGAATATACATATGCTGTGGCCTAATTGTGTTTTCCAGCTAATAGCTCCCAGCTGTAGTCATCTGCAGACATCTGTATGTACACAAACAAATCACGTGAACAAAAATCCTTCTATTTTTGTGTGTTCAAACTTCTATTACTCAATCCCAGTAGCACTTATAGTGATTCTGACTACTGGGGAAAAAGCTTTAGAGTGTCTCCTTTCAAAAGAGACCATGCATGTATTCCAAATGGCTCAAGAACAGCTTTAATTTTAATTTTGGTATTCCTTGGATATTCATCTTATGCAAATTTAACTGAAACTCTAAGAGGTTATTCTATAAAGTTTGAATAAATCAACAAGAAACATTTTGTATCTGTCAGGGATCTAAAGATAACCTTGGTGTGTTTCAGTCATGGAGATGTTAGTGCTCACACTAAGGTTGAGTAATAGATCATGAGTGAATTAGCACTTAACCGCATGATTGAAAGCAACTGAATGATTAATCAGCATTTAAACATATTAAGTGTATGATTATATATGGAATATTTTAACCAATAAATGTACTAATCAACTTATATGTAAACAATGTATAAGATTTGATGATTAGGAAGTTATATCCACAGAAGCGCATTAATCAGTAAGAAAGATTTGTGCTTATGTCAAAGACTTAGGAATTGACCTGATTTTGGGATGACCTGGTCTAAGAATGGCTTGGGGTGTATTAATACTGACAATGCAAAAGAGTAATGTGATGGTCAATAAGCATTTGGACATGTGCTAATATTGTAAGAATAAACCTTTTTTTAAAATAAACTGACTAAGCTTGCACTACAATTACAAACGACACATGACCAGAATAAATTGATTGTGGCAAAAGTTCAGGTTGTAACTAAAAGATAAAGGGGGTAGACCCTGCCTAAATGAGATCATTGTTTCAGGACAATGATTTATTGTCCTAAATAAAGTTTTATTGTCTTAAATAAAGTTTGATTTCTGACATCTTTAACCCCTTAACTCTGGAAGCTCCTTGGCTTGATTAGAGAGATTTTCTGCAACAAACAAAAGGGTTTGCTCATGATCCAAAGCATACAAGCTCATCTGTGGAACATGGTGGAGGTGGTGTCATGGCTTGGGCTTGCAAGGTTGCTTCTGGAACAGGGTCATTAATCTTTATAGATGATGTAACTCGTGATGGTAACAGCAGAATGATTTCAGAATTTTAAAGGAACATTTTGTCTGCCAATTTACAGAGAAATGCATCCAATTTAATCAGGAGGAACTTTATCATGCAGCAAGACAAAAATTCAAAACACACTATCAATTCAACAAGGGATTTTATCAGGGAGAAAAGTGGAAGGTTTGGAAGGTGATGGACTGGACAGGTCAATCACCAGACCTTAAGTCAACTGAGCATGCATTTCACCTCCTGAAGAGGAGATTGAAGAGGAGATTGAAGAGAGAACCCCACCCCCGAAACAAACAACAGCTGAAAGAGGCTGTGGTAAAAGCCTGGAAAACATTACAAAAGAAGAAACAAACAATTAGCTGATTTTAATGAGTCACAAGCTTGAAGCAGTTACTGCAAGCAAGGGATATATAACCAAATATTAAGTGTTATTTACTTTTATTTACTTCATACTTCATATTTACTTATCTATTCCTATACTTTTGCTTGCTGACAAATTGGGTGGTCTGATACAAAAGGTTCTATGTTTTATGTTGTTTAACACATCTAGATGTAAATAGCAGGAAATAAAAGTTGAAATCCTATACTCCCATATCCACCTTTTGGTCTCAAACCCAAATGTCTTTGGTGTATATCACAAACAAATGAATTGGCCTTACCATTCCAATAGTTTTGGAGAGGACTGCATATTCATACATGGTGGCACAGCTGATCATTTATACATTTTGCTTGATTGTAAATAAAGTCCACTGTCCTTCAAAAATCAACTAGTTTATACCCTGGGCCCTGCCTATATATTCAGTGAGATTTAATAAACTAAAGTAATTTTTATCATAGGTAGGGGTTACACAAGTATGAGCATAACTACTGTGCTACAACCTTGGACAACATCTTAAAGATAAAACTGAGGTTTGATATTGGCAGATAGTTACACAGCATACAAGGCCCAAAGTTGTTTTATTAATCAAGGATAACTACTAGTTTAAATTCTTTAGGGGCATAGCCTTTTCTATAGGAGGGCTTGATTATTTTTAGTAGAGGTTTGATTGCTTCTGGTAGTATTTCTTTGAGGAAATACGTAGGGGATCTAGGAAACAAATTGATTTTGTAGAGGAAATTAGTGAAATTACTTTTGGATTACTTTTGGTGTAGGAGTCAGGTTTGAATTAAAAACCTTGTTTTCTTTAGCACTCTTATTTTTGGATTGGATTCATTGGCCTTTGGCTTGAGACTTTTATTTTCATATTTCTCCAGGTCACCTGAGGTGTTAATATGGTGTCTTCTATGTGCTCAAAAACTCTTAGTTAGACAATGGAAGATGCTGGTGAACAAAAAGTTTTGTACCACTTCAATTCTACTGCTTCTGTTGCTCTTGCAGGATATTTTACTTCTCCAACCTACACTGACCCTGCTAGCTCAGATTCAAACTATAAACTAATTAAAAGGTCTAACTTACACTCAACACTTACACCAAACTGGAGACTGGATTCAGATGAAGTACGTTTATTAGCTGTCAAGCAAGATGGCAAACAAACCAACTGGTACCAGGAGTACTTGCTACGTGAAGATGAGCAGTCAAGCACTGCAAGTTATTTTGGCATGTGGTATTCATGTTGCAAAATGACGAATAATTTGCTACATATATATGTGTGTGTATATATATATATATATATATATATATATATATATATATATATATATATATATATATATATATATTTGCACTCTGCCTATTTCCGTTGATGAATATTTAACAAGATTTGATGGTAATTTCAGCCTATCCGCGGTCCTGCACAAACATGCACTTTTTTCAAACTATTTTGTAACGTCTTTTATTTTTATTACAGATGTTTTATATAAGTCCTTCACATTAGAATAAGATGGTGAATTGTTAATGTTGAGTTCGGATTTGCATGGATTAAATAATGGTTTACATAATGGTTACATAATGTTTTTTTTACTGTTCATATGAAATGTTATATGTACTTATATAAGGTCTTAGAGTGGCATGTTTGATAGTTTAGTTTCATTACAGTTTCTTTGCAACAGTGTGGTTTGAGTGACATTTCTTTTCTGGACTGTTGAATATAATAGAAATAAGTAGTGTGAATATACAAATATATAATATATACTGTATGTTATGTGTATGCAATACAATGTACACTAAACACAAAGTACAATATTTAAGAAATACAGTGAAATATATAACATGCAAGTACAGAATCATAAATTGCGTATTAAGCCAATTAAGAGCAAGAAGACCCATCAATTAGATACTTCACAATCTGTGAATGATTTGAAAGTCCCATTGTACTGTGGCTGTGTTTGTGCTGTGAATTGGATGCAGCTGTGTGAGATCTGGGAATTTCAGACCATGGCAGCCATGTTTGTAGGCCTCAGTGCACTACGAGTAATAGAGCTTGTGGCATGAGTAGACCTAACATAAACTTAATATGATCAAATACAGTTTAAATGAAATGGATACATTTATGGGCGCACGGTGGCTTAGTGGTTATCACTGGTTCGCATGTTCGCCTCACACCTCCAGGGTCAGGGGTTCAATTCCCACCGTGGCCCTGTGTGTGCGGTGTTTGCATGGTCTCCCCGTGCTGCAGGGGTTTCCTCCGGGTACTCTGGTTTCCTCCCCCAGTCCAAAGACATGCATGGTAGGCTGATTGGCATGTCCAAAGTGTCCGTAGTGTATGAATGGGTGTGAATGTGTATGTGATTGTGCCCTGCGATGGATTGGCACCCTGTCCAGGGTGTACCCTGCCTTGTGCCCGATGCTCCCGGGTATTGGCTCCAGGTTCCCCGTGACCCTGAAAAGGATAAGCGGTATAGAAGATGGACAGATGGATTTATGGATACATTTATAAAGTGAATTTTTATGGCTTTCACAAATGGCTCTCACAAAAGGAAAGTAATTTGTGTAATCAAATTAAAATAAAGTTCATAGATGATAAATTTTATGTTAGACTAGTTATGTATACATACTCATTATTCCTACAGTATCTCACAAAAGTGAGTACACCCCTCACATTTTTGTAAATATTTGATTATATCTTTTAATGTGACAACACTGAAGAAATGACACTTTGCTACAATGTAGTGAGTGTACAGCTTGTGTAACAGTGTAAATTTGCTGTCCCCTCAAAATAACTCAACACACAGCCATTAATTACTTGTTAGTGTTACAAGGTCTCAGGTGTGAATGGGGAGTAGGTGTGTTAAATTTGATGTCATCGCTCTCACACTCCCTCATACTGGTCACTGGAAGTTCAACATGGCACCTCATGGTAAAGAACTCTCTGAGGATCTGAAAAAAAGAATTGTTGCTCTACATAAAGATGGCCTAGGCTAGAAGAAGCTTGCCAAGACCCTGACACTGAGGTACAGCATGGTGGCCAAGACCATACAGCGGTTTAACAGGACAGGTTCCACTCAGAACAGACCTCGCCATGGTCCACCAAAGAAGTTGAGTGCACATGCTAAGCATCACATCCAGAGGTTGTCTTTGGGAAATAGATGTATGAGTGCTGCCAGCATTGCTGCAGAGGTTGAAGGGGTGGGGGGTCAGCCTGTCACACTGCATCAAACTGGTCTGCATGGCTGTCATACCTGAAGG
Organism: Ictalurus punctatus; assembly: GCF_001660625.3. NCBI lineage: Eukaryota > Metazoa > Chordata > Actinopteri > Siluriformes > Ictaluridae > Ictalurus > Ictalurus punctatus. The sequence continues at coordinate 7,046,292 of NC_030423.2, read as the reverse complement.
AAGCCTCTTGTAAAGATGATGCACAAGAAAGTCCGCATACAGTTTGTTGAAGACAAGCAGACTAAGGACATGGATTATGAGACCAAGATAAACTTATTTGGTTCAGATGGTGTCAAGCGTGTGTGGCAGCAACCAGGTGAGGAGTACAAAGACAAGTGTGTCTTGCCGACAGTCAAGCATGGTGATGGGAGTGTCATGGTCTGGGGCTGCATGAGTGCTGCCGGCACTGGGGAGCTACAGTTCATTGAGGGAACCATGAATGCCAACATGTATTGTGACATACTGAAGCAGAGCATGATCAGTATGCAGTATTCCAGCGTGATAACTAAAACCTTATTTTGAGGGGACAGCAAATTTACACTGTTATACAAGCTGTACACTCAGTACTTTACATTGTAGCAAAGTGTCATTTCTTCAGTGTTGTCACATGAAAAGATATAATCAGATATTTACAAAAATGTGAGGGGTGTACTCCCTTTTGTGAGATACTGTAATTAGATACATTTACAGAAATTAAACAAAATTTAGATGTCATATTTATGAAGGGTCTGAGCAATTGTTTGAGTGTGGTACAAGTGGCTGGTGGTTTATGTGAGTGTGGAGAGGGTAAGAGAGACTTAAGTCCTCCACAATAGTATGCAGTTTGCCCGTCTTAGCCACTCTGCAACTCTCCATGTTGGATGCTTCCAGACCCTTCCTATTTAGGTTTTCCTAAGCTGTTATACAGGTCTTACTACTCTTGAGTTGTCTTAAATGTCTTTCTAAAAACTCTCAAGGTTTATTTAGCAAAAAGTAAGTAGCATGCTTTATTTTTAAATGTCTGCGCAGAAATGCTGGTTTCATGCATTTATGAAAGAGTACATTTGCACATATATACACTGTGGTTGGGGGTTTTCTTCACTGCCAGCATATGTAAAGCACAAAGAAATATATTTCTGATGATATTTGAGCCTCTTTTATGGTTTTTCTGCGAATTGCTGGTGAAGAAGAGGTGGCATTTCAACTTCGGATACATCGCTGTCTGTATCACTGTGAACTAGGCTAGTAACAGTGGGTACACTTACGCTTGCTACAGATGTGGTATTAGAGGGACCTGGGCCACTGCTGTCAGAGGACTATAGGGGCGATAGCTTTGTAGCCACTTCTCCATTTTAATGTTACAGGCTATTACTTAATGTCATCATATAGCCGTGTGCTGGCGATAAATGACATGCGGTAAGATGCACACTGATTCATGACTGTGAGTGGATGCACTTTTGACTGCAAAAGACAAGATAATTTGATTGGATGTCATGTATTTGACCTTTAGAACACTGCAATTTTGCTGTTTGTACACTGGAGGGGACACAAGTTTATTTTTTGTCCATGAGAGAAAAAAAAAATGGATTCGAATTTTAATGTTATTTAGTGAGGCGGAATTAAATGAACAGTATGTCTCAGCATTTTGCTCCCGTACCCACTCCGTCACCTCGTGTAACCCCAGTTTGGGAACCACTGTCTTAAGGTATACTTTGAAACCCTTTCCAACATGAGAATAAAAAACAAGAAACTTAAGGAAAAAGTAAAAATGTTAAAGCTCCCATCACATTTCTAATAGTGGGACAGGGTCCTCTTCTCTTCAGTGCTACCTAATTAAAATATTTCAGGTGGTTGAAAAGATTTACTGTTAACCAAATAACCAAATTAACCAAAATAAATTAAGTATGTTTAAATGTACTAAGCTCACTGTTTGCAACTGTGGGCTCACGTTAACTAAAAACTAAGCTAACGTGTTTACCATTACCTCAGGATGGAAACTAGTGTAATTTACTTAAAATACTTCTGAAAATTGGACTTTTCAAGAACCACATATATATTTCAATCTAAATCATATATCAAAATCATTATTTTTAGATGCATATTTCGATTTAGATTATTGACGTTAAAAAGATGTGAAAAACTACAGGTACGGGTCAGGCTTCCATCATCTTCTATTGTTTTGCAGCAGTGACTTCTGGGACGTCAAGCGGGTTCATTGTGCTCGGGTCTGCATCTGATGCATCCATGATCTCAAGACAAATCTGGGTAATTTCATGCGTCCCCGGTACTTGCATTCTTGAGTATTGCAATTGAACTTTGGCAGTGGATAATGACATAGAACAAATTCACAAGGATGAAAGATCGCATAAGAATGCATATTTGAGAAAAAGCCATTGTCAACACATCAAACAACGCTGCGTGTTTTAAGGCACTTCATGGGGACTTTAAAAATATCATGACTGTCTTCTCCAATGTCTTTTCTGTCAATTATTTTTAAAATACTTTAGAATACTCATCTGCAATCATAATGATCACAACTGTTTTTCAAATCACAATAATGTGGTACAGGCTATATTTTTTATAAAGAATAAATCAATAATAGCTATTTTAGACATGTAAATCAAATGACATGTGCGCAGACACTTACGTTTCGCAACAATGTCTCAACCAGTGTTGCCAACACTCGCGAGACAATTAAGCAACTGCAGTGTCATCTCGTGAGACATAAGGGAGTAGAGTAAGGAAGCAGGTGCAGGTAAAGACGTATTTATTGTAGGGCAGGCAGACAAATCCAAATCATAATCCAAAAAACATAGTCAAAACAGGCAAAGGGTCAGGCGATCGGCAAACAGGCATAAATGGGGCAAAGCAGGAATCAAAGACCCGGTCACAGAAAACAGGGTCAAAAACACAAAACAAGAAACATTAACTAGTACTATAAACTGGGAGCAGAAAAACCAGCATGGACTAATGAACTAATCTAAAGCATAAACTAACTAAATTTATCAAGGTAACTTAAACAACGTATCTAACTATAATAACTATAATACTTCGTGCCGTGTACTGGGAAGCGCACAGTATATATAGCAAACAAAATCGGCATTGAGTACTGGCAGCTGAAAACACACCCTCGAACCACAACCAATGACAGAACAGGGAGGTGACAGAACAGAAACAAAACAAATGCACGTGTCCACAGAAACAATGTCACAGTTGTCAACATCTGAAAGGCATGCGCTCGCTGAGTACTCGTGCATGTAGCTCATGCATGCACGCACCCTCTCATCTCTCAGAACGCGCTGCCAGGAGTGGAGATCGTGACATGCAGCTTCAAAAACAAGCCCAACATTGTTATAGTCTGTTACAGCCTCAATGTAAACAGCTCAATAAATGAGCCTGCAACATATTATAAATGTGGCATTCCCAAGTGGAGGGAAAACCTTTCTCTCAAATTTAGTAAATCCAAGTACGCTACCCTCGGGGAGAACCAGGGAAATACTCCCAAATAAAGGCACACAGATAAGTTTCACCAATTGGGGGAAAGAACATGAGTGAGACGCGAGTACGAATATAAAGATTATATTTTATTATAACACTTAAGCATCATTTAAAACTTGACATGTAAATATAAAATCGCTTTCCCATGAAGCACAATAAGTATTTTAAAACTAAGCACTTCTCCAGGCCCAGGCTTGGCAGGGACAAGTCAGGCCAGCTACAGCTCGGGAGGTCATCCAATCCGACTGCAAGTCACACTAAAATCATCAAACACTACCTACACCATAAGGAAGTTGCTGTGTTGGCACACTGAGCACACTGTGATGCACACACCACCGAATAAATGCCGCTAGCCTCCCCTGTCCCACCAAGACTCACTGGCTCCTGGAGAGAAAGAAGACACCGGTTAACCCAAAATTACAGAAACACTAAACAACAAAAAAAGAAAGACAGATATTACAGACACCATAGTGTGGTGGCTATAACACCAGGCCCACTGACACCACCACACAAAATAGAGGCAGTTGACAGCACTTAAGCAGAACCAGAATTATGGTAAACAGTACAAATGACAAGTATAACAACCATAGCATGGAGACAGTAAGGCTTAACATACAGTATCTCACAAAAGTGAGTACACCCCTCACATTTTTGTAAATATTTGATTATATCTTTTAATGTGACAACACTGAAGAAATGACACTTTGCTACAATGTAGTGAGTGTACAGCTTGTGTAACAGTGTAAATTTACAATGTTATACAAGCTGTATACTCACTACTTTACATTATAGCAAAGTGTCATTCCTTCAGTGTTGTCACATTAAAAGATATAATCAAATATTTACAAAAATGTGAGGGGTGTACTCACTTTTGTGAGATACTGTATACCCTCTCAATAGTAATATGGTTATGTGAAACAACCAACTTGAAACAGATTTGAGGCTGGAAAACACTAATTTACCACTAAGCCTCTCAGACTACATGTGGTTTCAAAACATAAACCAGACATACATCCCAAAACTAAAGTAAAGCAAAACAAATCGGATGAAGAAAAACAGATCGGGTAAAACAAAACAGTAACTAAAGCAAAACATAAAACAGTACATAAAACAAAACAACATGTAAAGCAAAACAGCAGCAGCGTCACATGTAGTGTCTTCGGCAAGGGATTTGTCTTAGAGGAGACTCCCCACTCTCACCTTAACACAAAGATCAGAGTGTCAACCTAAATCTACCAAGTCCCAATGTGAAAAAGGGAAATGTGCACTTGCCATTGGGTTGAACAAAACACCAGACACAAAGTGGTATGATTACTCACAGGTACCGTGGCTCGACATACATATACATATCATTCAGCCACCGGCTAAATGTTACGATCACTGAAGGTGATCTCCGGCGCCAACTCGCCACAATGCATGCACCACCAGCACCCCTCTAAGACTATAAAAACAAATTAGCCTTGAGACTTTCACCTCATTACACCGTGAACAAAGCCTGAACATACCTGAATGGGAATGGGAACCGGAAATGTCAGGGGAGCGAGGAACTCGGAATCACCAAGACACCTATACACTTACCAATATAAGGGTCCTTAAATAATCAGGTAGCTCCAACCCCATTGGTCTGCCGAAACCATACCCCGAGCAGAGCCAATAGGATAGCCAAATCACTTACCGTGCTACATAAAGAAACACTCGCAGTTTGAAAAGCGAAAAAAATTCTGCATGGAAGAATGGTCTCTGATTCCTTGCCATGTATTCTTCAAACTCATTAGGCATTATAGGAGAAGACTCAAAGCTGTTATCTTGGCAAAGGGAGGTAGCACAAAGTAGTGACTAAAAGGGTGCCAATAATTGCTGTATGCCTATAATTAACAAAGTTTGTTTTTTCTTGCAATTGTTTGATATCCATGAGAGCAGAGTATTTTTGTGAATTTTTTTTAAACAAAAGATCAAAAGGCTAAACAAAAAAGACACAGCCTTCTTTGCTCATATTTACCAAGGGTGCCAATATTAATGGAGCACACTGTATTTCTAACTTGCCTTTCACATCTAAATTTGCAACAGTGTAATGTAAGAGCCAATGAGAGATAACAGCATAAAGTTTCATTGCTGTTGCAATACACTCCATTAATCCATGACAAGGTGTCAGAAGTGGTGGAAATAAGTGCAGTGTAACCCTAAAGAAAAGAAGTATAAAGTTTAATCCTCTGGGAAGGTTTTCTTTCAACAATCTTTCAGAATGGCCTGCATGGAAACATGCAGTCGCTTCAGAACAGTGCAGCTTCCCTTGTGAACACGAAGAATTGCAGTAGATGTGGTAGAAAACTGCACAGAAAAGATTAAATATGCCCTGCAACAAAAGGTATATGCAATAAGTGCAATAAAAGAGGACATTGGCAGAGAATGTGCAAAACAAAAGTAGTCAGAGAAATCACAAAAGAATGTGAAAATGCCCTGTTATTGGGAGCTTTTAATAAGGAATCACATGAGGAGCATTGGACAGTTCAACTGAAAATTGTTAATTAAAAAATTGAATTCAAAATTGACACAGGAGCTGATGCGTGTGTGTGTGTGTGTGTGTGTGTGTGTGTGTTTGAGAGAGAGAGAGAGAGAGAGAGAGAGAGAGAGAGAACAAGAGAGAAGCCGTACCAAACCGATTGAGCAGTCATTGCCAGGCATTAGGTATGCATCAAATTTAGGCACTGCATTGACTTTTCCACATAGAACTAGATTCGAGCCATCTGCCTTGGGAACCAGGACCACTGGACTGTACCAGTCACTGTTGGACTCCTTAATTATCCCCATATCGAGCATGGCCAGGAGCTCCTCTTGAACTACCTGTTTTCCATGCTCAGGCAAACAGGAATAGTGTAACTGAGTAGAGTCAAGAACAAATCTAAAAACTCCACCTGCAACTTGGCAACCTCAGTGATTTGGGACAGTGAAAGCAGGATTCGACAAGGGATTAGGGTGGATTGAGTTGCCATTATTAGATTTTCCTCCAGTCCTAGCTCCTCTCTCTCTGGAATGACTGTCGCCAAAGCCACAAGGACCACCACTCTCCATGGTTTAAGGAGATTGAGGTGGTAAATCTGCCATGCCCTCTCTTACTCACCCTTGCCACTTGGCAAGCAATTTGGAGCTTGATGTGGGTAATAATACAAGCACTTTGTCTTCCTGTGAAAATTCCCATAGCTGACTACCCCTGTTATACAGCTGGGATTGACACTCTTGCACCTGTAGCAAATTCTCCTGTATGAATTGTCATAGTGTGTGGAGTTTTTCTCTCAGGTGATGTGGCAATTAATCACGTCGTGAGACATAAAAACAGAACCTATGAACTGCACCGTCATCCTTATTATCTTCATCGAGACTGCATGTTGGTTGATTGTGTAACACTTGAAAAAAGACACTTTATCTCCTCTCTATCTTTTAAAAAATGAAAATAAAAATCTCTTTACTTTTCTGTCCCTTTAAAAAAAAGTGTGATTGAGAGAGAATTCAGAAAGTGTATTACGCCTTGTTCCCATTTCATCACGGAGGGTGGGGCACACTTTCTGTGTAAAGTGTCTGGGGGTGGAGCACGCCAGGGCAGCCCTTGTGAGGTCTGACTGTGTGCATTGTAAACACCTTACAATTATGCAGCTATGCTCATGACTCGCTCTCTTCTTGGCTGAAGGGAGTTGGAGCCTCATGGACCCGGGTCCTGGGAATCTCATATGGATCTGCAAAAGGAGTTGGAGACGAGTGCAGCTCTATCTCTTGCTCTGTCTTCCGGGTCTGACTCTTCACTGGATTTTGGAGCTCATGTTGCAACTCCTCCTTCTACTATGGAAAGCCAAAAAAAATAAATAAATTAAAATAAATTCCTCCCTGCTTGAGCACTGCTTGGTGATTACTAAGGCTGGATGAGTTTTCTCTCCCCAGTAAAAATAAATCTCCCTCACACTGCGGAAAACTCCCCCTTTTCCAGAAGTGCATGACTTTCTATGCTTCTGGGAGTAAACCATGAGTAAGCCGTATTTATAACCCCGTGATGTCAGATTATTTTGCGAGCTAACTCTCTCCATCAAAGGCAGGTAATTTATGGGGGCCGGCTTTGCCATCCAAGCCATGTAAGGCCACCGCAGTTTTAGTGGACAAGGCCTATGTGGTAGTGGGTCACTGCACTTGCTTGTGGGTCACTGCAGACAATGGCAGTGTTGCAGGCCTACCAAGCAGACCTGCGGAGTGAGCTCAAAATACAGCGGCATTCAGCCAGTTCCTTCCCTGTTGTGTAGTGTGAGGGAGGCACAGAAAGCAAGTGTGGCGGTCCGTCTCCCCCCTCAGACAGCTAGGGGAACCAGGCGGCCACAGTCACAGCCTATCGTAGGCCTGATCTGAGAATAGGTCTGATCTGAGAATGGTCATAAAGGCTAAGCAGACAAAAGAGGAGCAGTCCTGAGGGGCCATGGAGGGATGGATCTGGGGACATGAGGTTGTCAGGGAAGTTAGCCTCCAGTACAACTGTAGGGCTTCCCCTAGCCAAGGCTGTCCCAAGTTTTCAGTGTTCTCTGGTAAGCGAGCTGTCACAGGGCAATGAAAATCTGATGCTTTCCTTCCAATAGAATGTGGAAAAGTTAACATCACAAAAAGACAATCTGGCAGCGTGGAAACTACTCCCAAATGTGTCTCCATGGGTTCTGTCTACCGTAGAAAAGGGTTACCGGGTCTAGTTCAGAGCTCGATCCCCCCCAGTTCAGAGGTGTGCTCAACACAGTAGTCAGCAACAGATCAGAGCCTGATGTTAGCACAGGAAGTAAGATCCCTCTTGGATGAAGGGCCATAGAACATGTACCCCATTCCCTGAGGGTGGGAGGTTTTTACAGCCATTATTTCTGGTCCTCAAAAAAGATCGGAATATGCAGCCAATTGTAGATCTGCATCATCTGAACCTTACTCTTCAGACAAACAGGTTCAAGATGCTGATGCTCAAACTTATAGTTTCACAAATTCAGTTTGAGGCCTGGTTTGTGAAAATAGATCTAAAAGATGCATATTTCCACATAAAAATATTGCCCAGTCACAGGATGTTCCTGAGGTTTGCGTTTGAAGGCAAGTGCTCCATTGTGATTCCAGGGCATCCATGTACTAAACTACTTGGATGACTGGTTAATTCTAGCATGATCCAGGGAACTAGCAATTCAACATTGAGATGAAGAGCTTGGGGCTCAGATTGAACCGCAAGAAAAGTATACTTGGGAGATTCCCAGCTGCAGGGATCTATTGTCTCAAGCCAGAGGGCTGATTTATCACCCTCAGCCAGAACTATGGAAGCTGTGGGTCTGGCCACTGTGTGGCAGCAGCTCATAGATTCTGGTTTCGCAACTGAGGTTGTAGAGACCATGTTTAACACTAGAGCACCATCCAAAAGGAAATTGTAGGTGTATGGCGACTTTTTGTCTCATGGTGTGAGGAACATCAGCTAGACCAAGTGAACTGTGCAATAACTATAGTCCTGGAGTTCTTATAAGGACGTTTCTCAGCAGGGTTGGCTTCTTCCACATCAGGATCTACGTGCCCACCATTTTGGCCAGCCATGACTCTATTGATGGAGCCTCTGTGGGGCAACATCCTCTAACTTCAAACACTTCAAACATTGCTGAAGTGTCACTGAGGAAGCAGCACCCTTCGAGCTAATGCTATTACATTAATTTCTTCTAATCTCTATACTTTAAAATTATTTACCTTACGTTATACAAATATAACTGACACTACTTTAGATAAAACAATCGTAACATTGCGCTGTCGCTAAATTTGATCTTTTTTTTTTTTTTTACAAACATCCGCGACTAGCTTGCGACTAGCTTGTAGCCTGTAGCCCGCTAGCATCACCTACCGCTAGCCTTGTTTACGTTTCACATTTCTCATTTATCGCTGTTCTGTTTAAAAAACAAATATGTCTGCTGTCTCTCCGGTTTTGAGTGCAGATGAGGACTCGCTCGAGCTTCACATGGTGCGGCTGGAACTGGAGGATGTGGAGAAGCAGATCCGCGGCCTACTCGACAAGCAGGCCCAGCTGCTGGAGCGACAAACTGAGCTGGAAACATCTTGTGCCTCTGCCCACATAACAAAGGTAAGCACACAGCGTGGTATTTCCACTCCCAGCCCCTCTACGCCATGTGTTTCTCTGTGCAGGGACTGTGCACCTAGGACTTTCCCAGCCGTGGTCTCCGTCACGCCGGCGCCAACACACCTCGGGCCTTGGGTGAACCAGCGGCGGAAGGCGCGGGCTGGACCCTCTACACCTCCGGTGTTCGAGATTCCAACCAGGAACCGCTTCGCCCCTCTCCGTCAGACCAGACCCAACGCTGTGATCGTCGGGGACTCCATTGTGCGGAACGTCCGTGTAGCCTCATCTAAAGGTAAGGTGCGCACACACTGTTTTTCTGGTGCTTGTGTCCTTGATGTCGCTGCGCAGGTATCCGGGATCCTGAAGAAGGACGAGCGCATTGGAGCGGTTGTGCTGCACGCGGGGACGAACAACACCAGGCTGCGGCAGACGGAGGTTCTGAAGAGGGACTTCTCCAGCCTGATCGAGATGGTACGAGGCAGATCACCCACCGCGAAGATCATCATCTCTGGACCTCTTCCCACATACAGACGTGGAGCAGAAAAGTTCAGTAGACTTCTAGCATTAAATGATTGGTTAGTCTCTTGGTGTAATGAGCAGACTCTGGTGTTTGTCAATAACTGGAATCTGTTCTGGGAGCGTCCTAGGTTGTTTCGTCCTGATGGCCTGCACCCCAGCACCCTTGGAGCGGAACTGCTGTCAGACAACATCTCCAAGGCGCTACACTCCAAGTGACTGCCTAGCGTAAGTACATCTTCCAATAATAACAACATTCAGTATAATCAATGTTCAATTAAAAATCCGGCACCGGTAATACATACTATAGAGACTGTGTCTGTTCCCCGAGCTATACAAATATATAGAAAATCTCGGAAAGTCTATCCTCGTAACCTAATTAACATAAAATTAAATCATATTGAATGCACAGCCAGCACTTTTGATCTGAGGCTAGGACTATTAAACATTAGATCTCTTGCGTCTAAGGCTCTTATTGTTAATGACATCATTACTGATCAGGAATGTAATTTAATGTGTTTAACAGAAACTTGGATTAAACCAAACGAGTACATAGCATTAAATGAAGCCAGTCCTCCTGGATACAGTTATGTACATCAGCCTCGTTCAACTGGTAGAGGAGGAGGTGTTTGTCTCATCCATAGTAAAAATCTAGTCATCACACAAAAACCTAAGCATAAATTTAATTCTTTTGAAATTTTTTATACCAGTTATGTAGCCACAAAAAATAAGTAAATTCCTCTAATTATTATTTACAGACCCCCAGGGTCATATGCTGAATTTCTTAGTGAATTTGCAGACTTTGTCTCAAACCTGGTTGTGTCTGTAGATAAAGCATTAATCGTCGGAGACTTTAATATTCATTTTGATAACCTGGAAGACCCTCTAAGATTAGCGGTTGTGTCCATTTTAGATGCAGTAGGGATTAATCAGAATGTAATCGGGCCTACTCATAATGGTGGTCACACTCTTGACCTCATACTAACATAAGGACTAAGTATAGAAAATATTATCATTTTTCCGCAGTCTGAAGTTGTCTCAGACCATTATCTTATCTCGTTCATAATACGTATTGATCATAATATTTCCACCTCGCCTCGCTACCGTGTAAAACGTACCTACACATCAGCTACTGCACTGAGCTTCATAAATAACCTTGCAGAAACATCAATTAGATTTGGATCACCGTCTGATCCCATAGAACTCGATCAGGCGACTGAAAGCTTGGAGTCAACACTCCGCTACACGCTAGATAGAGTGGCTCCACTCAAAAGGAAAATAATTAGAGAAAAAAAATTTGCACCCTGGTATAACGATCAAACGCGAACCTTAAAACAGACAACTCGACAATTACAACGTAAATGGCGTCAAACCAAACTGGTGATATTTCAAACAGCATGGAAGGAAAGCCTACTGAAATCTATTTCTCCACCTTAATAGGAGACAACAAAAACAATTCTAGATTCCTTTTCAACACAGTAGCAAAATTAACTAGGAATAAAACCACTACAGAGAGAAACACTCAATCATTACATAGCAGTGAAGATTTCATGAAATTTTTCATTGATAAGGTTGAAAATATTAGACGTGAAATACAGGCCATTAAATTAAAACCGGACAGTACTGTAACAAACCCATTACATGACAATGTAGCAATATCAGATCAATGTTTAGAGTGTTTTGCTCCGCTTAGAGAGACCGAACTAGTTACATTAATCTCTTCAGCCAATTCATCAACTTGCATACTAGATCCCATACCTACATGTTTGTTTAAACAGATTTGTCCAGGAGTAATTGAACCACTTTTAAATATAATCAATTCTTCCCTAAGCACTGGCTATGTACCTAAATCACTTAAATTAGCAGTTAGTAAATCCTTGATTAAAAAACCTGATCTTGACCCGTCTCAATTGTCCAGCTATAGACCAATATCAAATCTCCCCTTCATCTCTAAGATTTTAGAAAAGGTTGTAGCAAAGCAGTTATGCTCGTACTTAGATAGGAATAACATTCATGAAATGTATCAGTCAGGTTTTAGACCTCATCATAGCACAGAGACACCGTTAGTTAAAGTAGTAAATGACCTTCTACTGACCTACGATCAGGGTTGTGTCTCGCTGCTTGTGTTACTCGACCTTAGTGCAGCTTTTGATACTATAGATCACACTATTCTCCTTGATAGATTAGAAAATGTTGTTGGAATTAAGGGAACAGTCCTCTCCTGGCTCAGGTCTTATCTGACTGATTGTTATCAGTTCGTAGATGTAAATGGTGATTTCTCCATGCGTACTGAGGTTACTTTTGGAGTTCCACAGGGTTCTGTTTTAGGCCCACTGCTCTTTACTTTATATATGCTACCCCTAGGTCAAATTATTCGTAAACATGGAATTAGCTTCCACTGTTATGCTGATGATACACAGTTGTATGTTTCAGCGAAGCCAGAGGACAGACAGAAGCTTAGTAAAGTTGAGGATTGTGTAAAGGACATTAGACATTGGATGTTAACTAACTTCCTTCTACTTAATTCTGATAAAATAGAAATACTTTTATTAGGCCCATGTGTAGCTAGAAGAAATCTTTCTGATCACATGGTTACTCTGGACGGTCTTTCTGTTTCATCATGTACAGCAGTTAAAGACCTTGGAGTGATTATTGACTCCAGCCTATCATTTGATGCTCATGTAGATAATATTACTAGGATAGCTTTCTTTCATCTCAGAAATATTTCTAAAATAAGAAACATATTGTCACTACATGATGCAGAAATACTAGTTCATGCATTCGTCACCGCTAGATTAGATTACTGTAATGCCTTACTGTCTGGATTTTCCAGTAGGAATATAAATAAGCTCCAGTTAGTCCAGAATGCAGCCGCTAGAGTCCTAACTAGAACTAGAAGATACGACCATATCACACCGATATTATCAATACTGCATTGGCTCCCAGTAAAATCTCGCATTAACTATAAAATACTTTTATTAACCTATAAAGCACTAAATGGTCTCAAGCCACAATATCTAAGCGATCTTTTGGTTTTATATGATCCGCCACGCCTACTTAGATCAAAAGATGCAGGCTATTTGACAGTACCGCGAATAGTGAAGGCTACAGCAGGGGGAAGAGCTTTCTCTTATAGAGCCCCACAGTTATGGAACAGTCTTCCAATTAGTGTTCGGGACTCAGACACAGTCTCAGTGTTTAAGTCTAGGCTTAAAACGTATTTATTTACTCAAGACTACCCTGACTAGATTCTGTTCTACTACTTCGCAGTCATAATAATCTTTTTTCTCCCTCTCTCCTTTCACCGAGCCCCACACGAATTTATGGAGATACTAGAGATCCAGATCCTTTCTGCCTCTGGATGGAGCTCAAATCTTCTCTACTTCCAGACTGCTGGGACTATGGCTGCTCCTAAGGCCATACAGACTTCATATAAATCCATAATGAACTTTTTCACACTAACTGTTATTACCCAGATGAGGATGGGTTCCCTTCTGAGTCTGGTTCCTCTCAAGATTTCTTCCTCTTAAAACATCTTAGGGAGTTTTTCCTTGCCACTGTCGCCACTCAGTGGCTTGCTCAGTTGGGATAAATTCACACCTTTAATATCTGTATACCATGTTGATATTTCTGTAAAGCTGCTTTGAGACAATGTCTATTGTAAAAAGCGCTATACAAATAAAATTGAATTGAATTGAATTGAATTGACTTTGAGGTTTATGCATGGTGTCAGGCAGATGAGGCCCATCTGCAGACCACGTGTACCTTCCTGGGAGGTCTATCAGGTGCCCCATTTGAGCCCTGAGAGTCAGCTTCAGAGAAGCGTCTGACTCTAAAGGTACATCATCTGCTGGCCTTGGCATCTCTCAAGCGAGTAGGAGATCTACAAGCTCTCCCTGTTGCCAATTCCTGCCTTGACTTTGACCCTGGATTAGCTCTACAAACCCATGCAATACCTATTTTTTGCATTTTCTACATTCAGCCTCTTTAGCTGGACATTGCCACCATGAATGTCCTGACTTTCCATATCTTTTACATTTATCCTGTTGATATATTTTATTCTGTTGAGCCAGTTTATCCACGTGACCCGTTGTTTGTTGTTGAAAACTCTGTATTGTCTTTCTCCATGCTGATATTGCATCCACATTAATTCCTTTTTGTTCTGGATTTTCATGTTGTTCGAGCAATAGCTGTTGCATTCTCACTTAGTCGTGCTGCCTTATGAGTGTTATTGTTTTTGCCAGTGTCAAGTCTGGGTCTAACTGGAGCCTTTCTGCCAATTTTGAATTTCTGATTCCAATAGCAATTCTGTCCATAATAATTTCTTCTTCTAATGGTCCATTGCAATGCTCTGCAAGTTTATGTACATCTGTAATAAAGTTTTCTACCATTTGACCTGCATGCTGACATGTACTATTGAATCTTGCAATCTCATAGATCATATTGTGCTTACCACTGTAATCGGTCCTCTTCACTCAATGCTAACATCTGCAAAATGTCATCGCTTTTATCTCCCATCATGTAGTGTATTTACCTGAAAGGCCTCATATATATTATCCAATCCTGATTTCAGCCTGAATTTTTCAAAATTTCGAAATTAAAGTTATCCGGTGATGTCAATGAGAATATCTCACCCATTTTCTCTGACCAACGTTTCTATCTCTTCTTTTTGGTTCACAGGTTCTGATACAAACTTCTGACACCATGCAGAAGGCTTCGCTGTTATTAAACAGTTACTGTTATTTATTAAATCAGACACGAGGACAACGATGTGTTCAGCCACATTTCTTTACTTCCTCTCCACTCCTATACATTATTCCAGTCCATATCAGACTGCTCCCTAGTGTTTTAGTTTCCTCGTTTCTCTACAACTTCCAGGTTGTCCTGCAGGCCCATCTTTGATAGTGTGATGTGGAACATGGCTGCAATGGCCTGCTGAAGTACATGCTGGCTGGACCAGGCTCTGGAGCCCTTGCTGATTCTCCACCTGGGTTTGGAGCAGGGCCTGGAAATGCAAGCAGCTGTGTGCAGCTTGAAGAGTGTCTGATGTTGAGTCTGGTGGAAGCAAGCGAGTGACTCTCCACTAGTGGTGAGGACTCCATGACAGCAATTCTTTCTCACTCCTGGATTTTGGCAGTGTTACACATTGGAGTGTTACACATCTCCTGGGTTATGAGGGAAATGAGGAGATGGAGGTAGGCTTGGGACAACTCAAAAGGGGCTCTTTATTTTACTTTTGCATTTCAGTGATTTTATTTTACTGTGCCTATATACACTGCCCTCCAGTAAAATTGACACCCTTGGAAAACATGAGCAAAGGCGGCTGTGACAAATTGACTTTATTGTTTAACTTTATGATATTTTGTTAAAAATAACTGTACTTTTTTGGCAGTCTATATTTTTGGGCAAAAGGGCCAGGCCACATGGTGCGTGAGCAAGCAGATTATGGCTGCAACCTGAATCCATTACGCATGTATAGGCACATGAATATATTACACAAGCTGGAAATGTGAGAGCTGTATTTGTGACAAATGCATGGAATTCACACAGGTGGATACATAACAGACTGAAATACAGAGGGGAAAATAAGTGTCACGTTCCGTGACGTAAGGAAGTTCAGACGGATGCAAGTGCAGTATGAACAGGTTTTATTTAGGAGAGAGACAGGCAGACAAATCCAAAACGTGATCCAAAACGTAATCCAAAAACAGGTAAAAGGACAGGCGATCGGCAAACAGGCATACACAGGGCTAGGCAGGAATCAAGGTCGTGGTCACGGAAAATAGGGTCGAGATACAAAACGTGAAACATAAGCTACAGCAAGGGACTGGTAGCGGAGAAACCAACGTGAACTAAACTAACAAACCTAAACATGAAACATGACATGAACTACGACTATGGTTAACTATGGAAAGGACTCTAAACTAATCTACTATACTATCTATTCTAACTCAATTTTCCCGTTGTGTGCTTGGAGGCACGCGGTATATATGTGGACATAATCAGTGTGGTAATGGCTGACGGCTGAGGGCAATTCAGACACACATGAAACAACAACCAATGACAGAACGGGGAGGAGACATAACAGAAACATAAACAAATGCACGTGTCGAAATGTCATGATTGTCAACAAGGGAACGCGCGCTCACATGCTCCACAGCGCGCTGCTTAAAGGGGAACTTGTGACGATAAACATTAACATTTTTTTCAGTAAATATATTTCCTGTGAGGCTGTTCACATGAAATTTTCACCAGACTTTGGTATTAACTCAAGAAATCCATACATATACAGAAATCCAAAAATTAACGTCCATAAATGAAGTCATGTGTAATAAAGTGGAATAACACAGGAAAAAAGCACTGAACACACTAACTGAAATTTATTTAATACTCAGTGGAGAAACCTTTGTAAGTAATGGCAGCTTCAAGACACTTCCTGTATGAAGAAATTAATCGGCCACAGTATTCAGGTGTGATTTTGGTCCATTCTTCTAAAAATATTATCTTTAAATCTTGTTCAATTGGATTCAAGTCAGGTGATTGACTGAGCCATTTTAACACCTTGATTTTTTTTCTATGAAACCAATGGAGAGTTTCCTTTGCTGTATGCTTTGGATTGTAGTCCTGCTGGAAGGTCCACCCACGTCTCATCTTTATCATCCTGGAGGATGGCAGCAAATTCTTCTCAAGACTCTCCCGGTAAAGGGCTCCATTTTTCGATCCTTCAATTACGTGAACTCTGCCAGTACCATGTGATGAAAAACAGCCCCACACCATGATGCTTCCACCTCCTAACTTCAATGTTGCTACAGTGTTTTAAGGGTGATGTGCAGTGCCATTTCTTTTCCAAACATGGTGTGTAGTATGACAGCCAGAAAGTTCAATTTTGCTCTCGTCTGACCAGACTACACTCTCCCAGTATTTCATAGGCTAGTGCAAATGAGTTGTAGCAAACTGTAAATGAGTTTCAACATGCCTTTGCTTTAGTAATAGAGTCTTGCGCAGTGAGCATGAGCAGTGGAGTGCATTGCCTATTGTTTTCTCTGTGACGATGGCATCTGCTGCCTCCAAGTGTTTCTGGAGCTCTTTCCAAGTACTACTTGGGCTACTCTTCTGACTATTCTTCTGACTCCCTTGTCAGAAATCTTGCGAGGAGCTTCTGTGTGTGGCAGGTTGATGATGGAGTGATGTTGCTTCCACTTGCCTATAATGGCCCTTGTGGTGCTTACTGGAGGATTCAGAAGTTTTGAAATACTTCTGTATCCGATGCTGTCAATATGTTTTGCAACAATAAGGTTCCGAAGGTCTTGAGAGAGCTCTTTGCTTTTACCCATCAGGATATTACCCAGCTGATATTAATTTGCACAGATAGGAAGTATAATTACTTACGGATTTCTGCTGGTTCCTTGCCTTAACTTGCCTTGGAGAATTGCTTTTTTCTTGTGTCATTCACCAAATTTTCACCAGACTTTGGAATTAACTCAAGAAATTCAGAAAAATAAATAATTCACAACATATAAGTCATTATGTGTAATAAAGTATTATTATACCTAACGACTTTAATGAGTTAATACCAAAGTCTGATGAAAATTTCATGTGAATAGCCTCATTGGAAATATATTTACTAAAATAATGTTGCCGCGTTCAATACACACAGCTCTTGCTTTCTCTCGAGACTCTTGTCTCTCCTCTTTATCCTTGCCGACCGCTCACTGAAACATAGAACATTCATTAGGCAGGTTCAGCACAGGTGTGGAATCTTTACCACTCACCTTCTCCGGCGCTGCCCCAATTCAAACTGCCACTTGAGCATGCCCCTGCTTCCACAGGGATCCAAAGTGTTATCACATGAAAGTCTATTAGACACTTTATTAACTATGGGGACTGTCTGAACAAACCCAACACTTTTTGCATTTCCCATTTTCCGGGCTATATAATCAGTGATTAAATGATCAGGCTTACAACAGTAAAAGCAAGCACAATTCCCAACAAAACAAACATTTTGTGTAACTGGTTTAGAGGTTATCTCAGGTTTTCCAGGGGCACCAAGAAGCTGTGGCACTTTAACACCACCTAGTGACCGATCCGATCAAACTGGTAATGATAAAGCAGTTTTATGCATTAAATCAAATTTGTCATTCAGCATGGCTGCTTCTGCAATAGAGTGCACTTTCTGTTCATTTAAATGTACCACACACTTATTGGGCAAGCTATGTTTAAAAGCCTCTAATAAAATCAGTTCGCAGAGTTGTTCAAAATTATTCACTTTAGATAAGCACACCATTTATCAAAACGAGAACACTTCTTTCAGGCAAACTCAAAATATATCTGATTGGCAGTTTTTACATGCAACCTAAAATGATGCCTATAGGCTTTGTGTACCAATGCATGGGCACAGAGTACTGTGGATTTCACAATGTTATAATCTAAATTTTGTTCAAGTGTTAAAGCAGCACATACCTCTTGAGCATTTCCCTTCAGTTTCCCTCCACTAGGTATCTGTCAAAGAGCCACCTCTTGAGTTCAAATGGATATGGAGAGACTGGTGATTGTTGTAAAACAATTATACACTGTTACATTGTCCATCCATCCATCTTCAACCGCTTACTCCTTTTAAGGGTCACAGGGAACCTGGAGCCTATCCCAGGGAGCATCGGGCACATGCCATTCAGCCTACCATGCATGTCTTTGGACTGTGGGAGGACCACAGCATGGGTAGAACATGCAAACTCCAAATACACAGGGCCACGGTGGAAATTGAACCCCCGACCCTGGAGGTGTGAGGCTAACCACTAAGCCACCATGCGCCCTGTTATATATATTGCCATGTTGTATTTTCTTTTCTTTCTGTTCCTGATACAGGATGGCAGTGAAAATGGCAACATGGAGCATAGTTTCAGGGACATTCAAATGTTGTGTGAACACAGAATGAGAGATCTGAGCATCAGTGGTAACTAAACATTCAGAAAATGAGCTCTGATTTTTAGGCCTGCCATAAATAAGCCAGGTAGGTCTGTCATTTAAACCAGGATCAGCAAGTGTGTCTTCAGTCTTGTCAGTGATGCACTATGAACAGTGCAGGTTGTGGATTTGGAGTAGCAGATAATATGGAAGGAAATCTTTCTGGAAAGTGTGTGAATAAACAGAAGAATGAGTGAGGTACTCTGGTTTTCCAGAAGCATTGTGCTCCCAAAATGACTTCCATAATGTTATTTACATCTCCCAAATGAGGCCTGAAGGCATTATGTAAATGTTCACTAATGCACTAATGCTTCAAATATCTGTGCTGCTCTCTGTTTTAATAGAGCATGTAAAGTGATGAGGGATAAATGAGTTAGCATTGGTAAAATTGGCTGTACTGTACCTGGACATATATAATAAAACTGAGAGATGATTAGACAGAATGGAACCTCTGATGGACTACTGAGTAACATTCACAAAATGATGATTATTTTAATTCTCTCCAATCACTGCCATTAATTGCTTTCATTTTTGTTGCCATGGAAACAGTGGCCACACACTGGAAATTACAGATTTCCTGTAATGGATTTTTTAGGTCCATCTGTCTGGGACATTTCACCGCCACAGCACCACAGGACACTTCCCACAAATTCTAAAAATCCTTCTTCAGGTGTCACAGTTACTTGCTGTTCAAGCACTATACGAAGCACATAGTCACAGGTGTACGTAACCATTATAGTGTGCACCATTTGGGATTTTCAGGGGAGATTATGTCCATGCAGAACCATATGGGATTTTCACTGAGGATGATGCCCATGCAGCAAATTTTAGCATATCTGTGATAGAGTGGGCTGTTGATGAGTTTTGTTAACTTGATTGTTTTCTGTTTTAGTAACCTATCAATTTTATTCAGGAGCAGACTGGCCATTGAGAAATTCAGGAATTTTCCCTTTTTCTTCACCCAGGCATTATAGAGACTATATACAGATATTCAATAAGTCATCTTAGCTGCAGTGACACAGTTTCATCATTTTGCACATTAGCTTAACACAAACAATACAAATGAACAGAATGTGTTTTTTTTATTTTTATTAATGATTCATTGATTGAGAAACATTTTGTTAGTTAGAATTTGGTGTATGAAATTGGGGCAGCTTGACAGCAAATTCCCGGGATGCTTTTTGTTGCCAGTCCACCCCTGATTTTATTGCTGTACCTGCAAGCCAAAAATAACACTATTCACATTCATGATTGGTGTATATTAAATATAAAACATACTACTCTACAAATGTATGCTTTTTTGTTTAATATATACTTTTTTGTGCCAACTCCTCTTCATTTAAGAGACTTTCAACGATGTGCTGGTGCTTTAATTCAGCACGAGCAGCTCGAGCAGCACTCGACTCAAAACTCAAACTTCACTGCTGCTCAGGCACTGCTCCTGTGCTGTGCTGCCACACTGCTGCAGCATCCAGTGTAAAAGCACTCATTCGTTAACATGCACACTGAAAAAAATATGCACTACTCTTCTGCAGCTTGCGGTGTGAAAAAGGCTTAACACTCCATGTTACTTTCCTTCCCATGGGATGGGATGTTCAGAAAACACATCTGAATGATATGGTCATTTGTCCTCAAATGTTTGGGCATATAGTGCATCTTATGAAACCTCAACTTCACTCTTGTCTCCATTTGTTTCTACATGCCATAATTTCTGTCATATTCATGAGAATATGATGTAACTGATTTGGGTGTGCTAAATGGAGCAATAGGAGTGGCCCAATCACTGTGAGAGACAGATTCAAGGACTCTTAGATCAACTGAGCATCTGCATCTACCTTAGGCTTAAGAGCAAAAGGTACTGTGCTGGCTTTCAAAAATATATCAGGCAGGGTTTACTTGGAGTTTCACTTTGATTTACTTCATGCTCCCTATCTCATTTCTGAATACAGCCCTTTTCAGCACTGCAGACAATCTAGCGTCCTCTACTAATATAGCGTCCTCTACTAATACAATAGTGCTTGAAAGTTTGTGAAACCTTTAGAATTTTTACTGCATAAATATGATCTAAAACATCAGAATCCCAAAAAATACATAAAGAGAACCCAATTAGACAAAGGAGACAAAAATGTGATACTTGGTCATTCATTTGTTGAGGAAAATAATCCAAAATCACATATCCGTAAGTGGTAAAAGTATGTGAACCTTTACTTTCTGTATCTGGTTTGACCCCCTTGTCCAGCAATAACTGCAACTGAACGTTTATGGTAATTGTTGATCAGTCCTGCATATTGGCTTGGGAGGACTTTTAGCCCATAACGGTATAAGGTTCTTATGCTGGAGTGCAGCATTTTCCTTTCTCCAAACATAAAACATCTCATTCCCCCGTCCAATTGCACCCTTCTTTGGGTTTGCCAAAGGCCCTGCCCAAAGCAGCTGTCAGGTGCTGCATTCAATTAAATTCAATTCAATTTTATTTGTATAGCGCTTTTTACAATAGACATTGTCTCAAAGCAGCTTTACAGAAATATCAACATGGTATATAGATATTAAAGGTGTGAATTTATCCCAACTGAGCAAGCCACTGAGTGGCGACGGTGGCAAGGAAAAACTCCCTAAGATGTTTTAAGAGGAAGAAACCTTGAGAGGAACCCGACTCAGAAGGGAACCCATCCTCATCTGGGTAACAACAGATATTGTGAAAAAGTTCATTATGGATTTATATGAAGTCTGTATGGTGTTAAGAGCAGCCGTAGTCCCAGCAGTCTGGAATTAAAGAAGATTTGAGCTCCATCCAGAGGCAGAAAGGATCTGGATCTCTAGTATCTCCATAAATTCGTGTGGGGCTCGGCGAAAGGAGAGAGGGAGAAAAAAGATAATTATGACTGCGAAGTAGTAGAACAGAATCTAGTCAGGGTAGGCTTGAGTAAACAAATATGTTTTAAGCTTAGACTTAAACACTGAGACTGTGTCTGAGTCCCGAACACTAATAGGAAGACTGTTCCATAACTGTGGGGCTCTATAAGAGAAAGCTCTTCCCCCTGCTGTAGCCTTCACTATTCGAGGTACCATCAGATAGCCTGCATCTTTTGATCTAAGTAGGCGTGGCGGATCATATAAAACCAAAAGGTCGCTTAGATACTGTGGCGCGAGACCATTTAGTGCTTTATAGGTTAATAAAAGTATTTTATAATTAATGCGAGATTTTACTGGGAGCCAATGCAGTATTGATAATATCGGTGTGATATGGTCATATCTTCTAGTTCTAGTTAGGACTCTAGCAGCTGCATTCTGGACTAATTGGAGCTTATTTATATTCCTACTGGAACATCCAGACAGTATGGCATTACAGTAATCTAATCTAGAGGTGACGAATGCATGAACTAGTATTTCCGCATCATGTAGTGACAATATGTTTCTTATTTTAGAAATATTTCTGAGATGAAAGAAGGCTATCCTAGTAATATTATCTACATGAGCATCAAATGATAGGCTGGAGTCAATAATCACTCCAAGATCTTTAACTGCTGCACATGATGAAACAGAAAGACCATCCAGAGTAACGATGTGATCAGAAAGAATACTTCTAGCTACACGTGGGCCTAATAAAAGTATTTCTGTTTTATCAGAATTAAGTAGAAGGAAGTTAATTAACATCCAATGTCTAATGTCCTTTACACAATCCTCAACTTTACTAAGCTTCTGTCTGTCCTCTGGCTTCGCTGAAACATACAACTGTGTATCATCAGCATAACAGTGGAAGCTAATTCCATGTTTACGAATAATTTGACCTAGGGGTAGCATATATAAAGTAAAGAGCAGTGGGCCTAAAACAGAACCCTGTGGAACTCCAAAAGTAACCTCGGTACGCATGGAGAATTCACCATTTACATCTACGAACTGATAACGATCGGTCAGATAAGACCTGAGCCAGGAGAGGACTGTTCCCTTAATACCAACAACATTTTCTAATCTATCAAGGAGAATAGTGTGATCTATAGTATCAAAAGCTGCACTAAGGTCGAGTAACACAAGCAGCGAGACACAACCCTGATCGTAAGTCAGTAGAAGGTCATTTACTACTTTAACTAACGCTGTCTCTGTGCTATGATGAGGTCTAAATCCTGACTGATACATTTCATGAATGTTATTCCTATCTAAGTACGAGCATAACTGCTTTGCTACAACCTTTTCTAAAATCTTAGAGATGAAGGGGAGATTTGATATTGGTCTATAGTTGGACAATTGAGACGGGTCAAGATCAGGTTTTTTAATCAAGGGTTTAATAACTGCTAATTTAAGTGATTTAGGTACATAGCCAGTGCTTAGGGAAGAATTGATTATATTTAGAAGTGGTTCAATTACTCCTGGACCAATCTGTTTAAACAAACATGTAGGTACGGGATCTAGTATGCAAGTTGATGAATTGGCTGAAGAGATTAATGTAGCTAGTTCGGTCTCTCTAAGCGGAGCAAAACACTCTAAACATTGATCTGATATTGCTACATTGTCATGTAATGGGTTTGTTACAGTACTGTCCAGTTTTAATTTAATGGCCTGTATTTCACGTCTAATATTTTCAACCTTATCATTGAAAAATTTCATGAAATCTTCACTGCTATGTAATGATTGAGTGTTTCTCTCTGTAGTGGTTTTATTCCTAGTTAATTTTGCTACTGTGTTGAAAAGGAATCTAGAATTATTTTTGTTGTCTCCTATTAAGGTGGAGAAATAGATTTTTCTAGCATCCCCAAGAGATTTCCTATATTTCAGTAGGCTCTCCTTCCATGCTGTTTGAAATGTCACCAGTTTGGTTTGACGCCATTGCCACTGCATGTGCCACTGCCAATCATTACTGAAGATAATAATGTCATCTAAATAGGCAACGGCATAAGAAGTGTGTGGACGGAGGATTCTGTCCATAAGCCGCTTAAACGTCGCAGGGGCCCTGAACAATCCAAAAGGGAGAATCAGGAATTGGTGAAACCCACATGGAGTGGAAAGGGCCATTTTTTCACGAGATATTGGAGTCAAGGGGATATGCCAAATATACCTTTGTTAAATCCAGTGTTGAATAAAAACAAGCCACACCTAAACGATCAAGCAGTTTGTCAATGTGAGACCTTGGGTATGTGTCAAATTTAGACACCACGTTGACTTTAGAAAAAAGTCCACACAAAATCGGATCGCTAAAAATCAGGCAGCTGATAGGAGCGGCACAATGTGGTGCTCTTTGAGATTAGTGTGACCAGAGAGAGGCAAGAACATGTCAGAAAATTCCACCTGCAATTTAGTAATGTCTGTGATTTGGGACGAAGAGAGGTGGTCTCCATAAGGGTAGATTGAACTGCCGGTTTTAGACCCAGTGCAAAATCACCCGTTTCAGGTCCGGGTACCCCAGCATGTTGGCAACTGGTAACTGTTGGGCCATGAGCTTGCATTCGCAGGACAGAAGTGACAACAGACGGGCCACCCACTGTCTCTTGGGCAAACCCCATGCCAACACTGAGTGCTCATACAGCTCCAAGAAGGCCTCCGGGTCGTCCTGCAGTCCCATCTTGGCAAGGACAATGTGGGGCATGGCCATGGCAGCTGCTGTGTGCATGTGTTCTCTTTTAAGTACACACATGCACACACACATGCTCCAGGGCCGTCGCTAGTGGGGTGAAAGGTGGTGACCATTATAGGGGCACTCACTACCCAGGGGGCCCCACTAAACCCAGTAGTTATGCTATATAGGCCCCTACACTATGAATAATTATAATGCTATAATTATTCATAGTGTAGGGGCCTATGTACATATATATATATATATATATACATATATATATATATACATATATATATATACATATATATATATATACATATATATATATATATATATACATATATATATATATACATATATATATATATATATATATATATATATATATATATATATATATATATATATATATATATATATATATATATTGTCGCGACGGACCAACAACTGGCGCACAAGAAACTAAAATTGCTCCTCCCGCGACTGCCACGGTGGGGCTGAAGAGTAACCCGTTGGTTCCTGGCATTACAGGACTTCTCGTTCCAGGTCCAGCACCGGGCGGGGACCCACCATGGGAATGCAGATGGTCTCTTGCGACGGGATGCACTATGGACTCAACACACGGTGGCAGTAGGCTTGGAGCTGGGGGGGTACTGTCGCAACGGACCGACAGCTGGCGCACAAGAAACTAAAATTGCTACTCCGATGACTGCCACAGTGGGGCTGAAGAGACAGCTCCGCTTCAACACCGTCAAGGTTTTGGACTGTCAGAAAGCACATGGCAGCGGGGAGGAGCCACCGACACACCCTCGGCCGATGAATGGCGCACGGCACGGGAAAATTCCACCATTGCTGGCCCAAATTTAGCCTATTACCCAAAGACACTTAAAATTCAATATAGAAGCAAATACTCACATCTGTGAACCCAGTTGGAGATAGAAAAAAAGACACCAGCCATGAGTGAGAAGAAGCAAGAGTCCAGATTTTATTTCCACCTCACGAGATCCACACCAATGAGAATTCTCAGAAGTGATCTGACACCTGGAGCTCAAGCTCCGGTATTTATACTGTATTTACACAGTAGATAACCAATATATTTTAGAAAGACTATGATTTCAATACCAATAGGGTTAAAAAGAGCTCATCTACATTACCATGATGTTTAAAAAAAGGCTTATCAAATTTACCATGATGTTTTGAAAGAGGCTTATCAAATTTACCATGATGTTTTGAAAGAGGACTTTCTGACTACCATTAGGATTAAAAGTGGGAGAGAGAGCAAACAATTATAGAGAGACCTTAGTCTCATGTTGTTATCTCATAATGTTATGTGTGTGCGTTGGGGCCTTTGTGTGTGTTATGTCTGCACACCTGCCCTTGACTGTACGAGAGTGTGTGTGTTTCTCAGCCTGCCCTCCTCAGCTCTTATATTTCTCTGTGACTAATAAACCATAGTGTGTTACTCTTAGAGATCTTAAAGTGTGAATCCAACCAGTCCTGTGAATTTTCAATAAAATTACATATTACTCATACTAGGTCTCCCTCCTGTTTATTTTATGTCATTTTTATCCACAACACCATCCAGCAGATGAGGGGAGAGTATAAAAGGCCACTCTTCCGCTCGAAAGGAGAGAGATCTCTCACAAGACATACGACTCAGACCCGAGCGAAGATTCCGCTCCCTGGCTGTAAACGCGGCGTTTCCTGATGGCCGAGAAGAACCCCCATCTCTCAGAAAAGCCCCGGCGCGACTCCGGCAACCCCGCAAACAACTGAACCCTCACCACACGATTTCACACCCCCACGCCCAGGACCTGCTTCCCCACTTGTCCCCAGAGGACGATACTGAGGCCTACCTAGAAGTCTTCGAACGGGTCGCTCACCAGGAGAGCTGGAGTATCGAAGAGTGGCCGTGCATCCTTGGCCCACTGCTTTCCGGAGAGGCGCATGCAGCTTACTATGCCCTTGCTCTGGAGGATGCCGGGGATTACAGAAAGGTAAAGGGAGAGATCCTGACATGGTGTGGGCAGAACCCCATCCAGGCGGGGATGTTCCACCGGTGGAACTACAGGCCGGGAGTCAAGCCACGTGGGCAGATGGACTCCCTCCTGCGCCTCAACAAGAGGTGGCTCCAGCCAGACCTGTACTCTGCCACCAAGGTTGTAGAGAGGGTGGCCGTAGACTGGTTCCTGAAGACTCTGCTGCCCACAGAATGCCAGGCCATGGGGATGCAAGCTCCCGCGACACCCAGGGAACTACTGACCACCCTGGAACACATCCTGTCCACCCTAGCGCTCAGCAACGAGGGACAGCACCACCAAGGTGCACCAGATCGAAGGGGTTGACCAGAGCCCGAACCAGAGACTCCCCTCCTACTACTTTCTGGTCAAAGGCAGCTTACTGTACCACCGGACTAACCGCAGGGGGGAAACCATGGACCTCTTGGTCATCCCCAAAGCCAGAACGCAGGCCCTGATGCACCTGGCCCATGCCCATCCACTCGGGGGCCACCTGGGGGCCAGAAACACCCTGAAGAAGCTGAAGGACCGTTTTGTCTGGCCAGGCATGGACGCAGAGGTCCAGCGCTTCTGCCAACAATGCCCCCAGTGCCAACACACGGCCCCAAGGAAGCCCCCACCGGCGCCACTCATCCTGCTTCCTATCATAGGCATCCCTTTTGAGAGGATTGGCATGGACCTCGTCGGGCCACTCCCAAAATCCGTCCGAGGTCACGAGTATATATTGGTAATCGTGGACTATGCCACCAGGTACCCGAGGCGGTACCACTGCGTAAAGCAACCTCCCGGAACATCGCCAAAGAACTAGCTGCTCCTGTTCAGCCATGTGGTGATCCCAAAAGACATCCTAACCGACCAAGGTACCGCGTTTGTGTCAAAGCTTATGTCTGATCTGTGTCGGCTGTTGCAGGTGAAACACCTAAAGGCATCGGTCTACCACCTACAAACGGATGGGCTGGTCGAATGGTTCAACCGGACCTTAAAGCAGATGTTGCGCTGGGTGGTAGACAAGGAAGGGAGGAACTGGGACCTCCTCCTGCCATATGTCCTCTTCGCCATCCGAGAGTGCCCCCAGGCATCCACGGCTTCATACCCTTCGAGATCCTCTTCGGACAGTGACCTCGTGGACTGCTGGACGTGGTACAGGAAGCCTGGGATGAACAGCCTTCCCCATTTTGCTGGGTCATTGAGTATATACAGGAGATGCAGGCGAAGATCGACTGAGTGGCCCCGATCATCTAGGAACATATGAGAGCCACCCAGGAGGAACAGAAACGAGTGTACAACCGTCCAGCACAACCCCGCGAGTTCCGACCTGGCGATCGGGTACTCTTGCTAGTACCCAGCAGCTTCTGCAAATTCCTAGCTCGGTGGCAGGGCCCGAGATACAGTCCTAGAGAGGACATGTCCCGTGAACTATCACCCACAGACATACCACATAAACCTGCTGAAGACGTGGATAGAGCCAGAACCGGTACTGTCTGTGTTTGAGGCCCTAGGCACGATCATGACCAGGGCACCTTAGTCCAACTGGGAGAAGAACTCACACCCACTCAAAAGCAGGAGCTGACAGAGTTGGTGGGTCAGTTTACCGATGTTTTTTCTACCTCCCCAGGCATGACGCAGCTGATACAACATGAGATTAAGACTAACCCGGGAGTGGTGGTGCAGCATCGGCCCTATCGGGTCCCGGAGGCCTGCCGTAGGGCTATTGAGGAGGAGGTCAGCTGGATGCTGCAGGACGAAGCCCCAGATGAAGAAAATTGAGGCAGTGAAGGGTTATCCCTACCTACGTCAAAAAAACAGGTACGTGCCCTCTTGGGGTTGGTGGGGTACTATCGCCGATTTGTACCTAACTTCTCCTCTGTAGCGTCTCTCCTCTCAGATCTCACAAAGAAGGGCCAGCTGGACCGGGTGAAATGGTCGTCCAAGTCCAGAAAGACGCTCTCACCAGCGCTCCAGTGCTACGCAACCCAGACTTCACCCTTCCATTCACCGTGCACACAGATGCATCCGAGACCAGGCTGGGCGTAGATCTCTCACAGACTTTCGATGGAGAGGTACACCTGGGCCTCTACATCAGTCGGAAGTTGTCCCTCGCTGAGAAGAACTATGCAGCCGTGGAGAGGCCCTGGCGATAAACTGGGCCAGCGAAGAGCTACGATATTACCTGGCCAGTTGGCGCTTCGTCCTGTTGACAGACCACGCCCCACTACAGTTGGTGACCAAGGCCAAAGACACTAACGCCAGGGTAACCCATTGGTTCCTGGCATTACAGGACTTCTCGTTCCAGGTCCAGCACTGGGCGGGGACCCACCATGGGAATGCAGATGGTCTCTTGCGACGGGATGCACTATGGACTCAACACACGGTGGCAGTAGGCTTGGAGCTAGGGGGGTACTGTCGCAACGGATCGACAGCTGGCGCACAAGAAACTAAAATCGCTACTCCCATGACTGCCACAGTGGGTTTGAAGAGACAGCCCTGCTTCAACACCGTCAATGTTTTGGACTGTCGGAAAGCACGTGGTGGTGGGGCGGAGCCACCAACACACCCTCGCCCAATGAATGGCGCGTGGCATGGGAAAATTCCACCATCCAGCAGACGAGGGGAGAGTATAAAAGGCCGCTCTTCTGCTCGAAAGGAGAGAGACCTCGCACAAGACATATGCCTCAGACCCGAGCGAAGATTCTGCTCCCTGGCTGTAAACACGGCGTTGCCTGACGGCCGAGAGGAGCCCCCGTCTCTCAGAAAAGCCCCGGCACGACTCCAGCAACCCCGCGAACAACTGAACCCTCACCACACGATTTCACGGCCCCACGTGAGCACACACATACACACTTGCACTCACTCACACCCTCCAGACCGTCCTAATTAAAGATCTCACATGGCAAAACTAAAACAGCCTCCTGTGTGTCTGTGCTCCACCCACCGCTGGCTAGTTTCCCTACAATACATACATACATACATACATATATATATATATATATATATATATATATATATATATATATATATATATATATATATATATATATATAGAAACTTGGCCACACCACACATGAAATCTCCACTCCTGGGAGAATATTGCTCCAACAGAGTGCTACACATCATTTTGAAGGAATGGGTTGCTCAACCTGTGAAGAAACCAGATGTCTTGATGATAAGACAGGTTCAGGATGTAGAGGAGCTTGATGGTCAGTACTTACCTCCGCCTGTTACATTGTGTGTCAGTCTTGATCATCTGCCAGAAGGCCATCAATCTCAGATGAGAGCCCTCTGTACTTTAGAAATGTTTTCTGACTGTCCTGGAAATATAAGTCTCATACATCGTGTGTGTGTGTGTGTGTGTGTGTGTGTGTGAGTGTGTGTGTGTGTGTATCAAAGTTTGACTCCTACCCTACTCCCTGTGTTGAAGATCTAATTGACCTGACCACCACAGACCTCTCAAAAGATTACTAGCAGAAACCCTGGACTCAGCGGGTCTGTGAGTTGACAACATTCAGAACACAATGGTAAATTATCCATTTTACAGTTTTTCTTTTCACAATCACATAAAGCTTAAACTGTTTTCAAAATAATCTCCAAATGCTGTGTTCACTATAACTAAATGGTGGATTGATCTCATATCATGACACATTACATGCTCAGATAAGGCCTTTAAAGGGTCATGAAACCCACCTCTTTCAGCTCAAGTCTACCTCACAACCTTTTTGAAAAATGCAACTTAAATGGGCGTGGATGGCTATGAGAAGAAGGGAAGGGCATGGCAGGTCAAGGCAGGGGAGGAAGAGGAGGGCGAGCAACTGTCATCTCTTAGTGGCCCATGTTGACTCTCACTAAAAGTCAGGGGTAAAGGGTGAGGAATTGTAAGATTTATAGCTGGCAAAGTTAAGTTTCAATGAAATACATTGACTACTGTATGTTTTTTCCCTTTAAAAGTAACTGAATGCCCGGTTACATATACTACATATATTAGATTAATCGTAATTTCATATAATTGTATACGTATAAATATACATATACAATTATTATTATTATTATTATAAATGTATATATATATATGTTTATATACACACTATAAATGCATATATTTGAAAATAAGTTTGTAATTATGCACAAAAAAAAACAATTTCGTACATATATCTACATACCGTCAGAACACTCACAATAAAGATGGATAGTGACAGAAGGTTGCAGTGACAGCAGTATGCAGGGCTGTATGCATCTGCAGACCACGCAGATCTTTCTGTCGTCCTGGAAGGTCTATCAGGTGCCCTATTTGAGCCCTTAGAGTCAGCCTCAGAGAAATTTCTGACTCTAAAGGTAACTCTTCTGCTGGCCCTGGCATCTCTCAAGTGAGTAGGAGATCTACAAGCTCCCTCTGTTGCCCCTTCCTGCCTTGACATTGCCCCTGGAATAGCCAAAGGCTTCCTATATCCTAGGCCGTATTATATTCCTAAAGTGCCTACGTCTGCTGCCCGGTCAGTAGTGTTGCAGGCTTTCTGTTCCTCACACTGGAACAAGAGAAATTGCACCTACTGTGTCCAGTAAGGGCTCTCTGTACTTCTGTCCACCGCTCCGGCCAGTGTTGTAAGTTGGAGCAGTTACTTGTCTGCTTTGGCGGCGACAGTAGAGGTGATGCTGTGTTGAAGCAATACATCTCTAATTGGATAATTGAAGCTATCTCTATTGCTTTGTGCATAAGGGCTCAATCCACTAGAGCTGTCGCCTACACCCCTCACATTTGTGTGAATATTTCATTATATCTTTTAATGTGACAACACTGAAGAAATGACACTTTGCTACAATGTAAAGTAGTGAGTGTACAGCTTGTGTAACAGTGTAAATTTGCTGTCCCCTCAAAATAACTCAACACACAGCCATTAATGTCTAAACTGCTGGCAACAAAAGTAAGTACACCACTAAGTGAAAATGTCCAAATTGGACCCAAAGTGTCAATATTTTGTGTGGCCATTATTATTTCCAGCACTGCCTTAACCCTCTTGGGCATGGAGTTCACCAGAACTTCACAGGTTGCCACTGGAATCCTCTTCCACTCCTCCATGATGACATCATGGAGCTTGTGGATGTTAGAGACCTTGTGCTAACCACCTTCCATTTGAGGATGCCCCACAGATGCTCAATAATGTTTAGGTCTGGAAACATGCTTGGCAGTCCATCACCTTCACCCTCAGCAGTGGTCGTCTTGGAGGTGTGTTTGGTGTCGTTATCATGCTGGAATACTGCCCTGTGGCCAAGTCTCCGAAGGGAGGGGATCATGCTCTGCTTCAGTATGTCACAGTACATGTTGGCATTCATGGTTCCCACAATGAACTGTAGCTCCCCAGTGCCAGCAGAACTCATGCAGCCCTAGACATGACACTCCCACCACCATGCTTTACTGTAGGCAAGACACACTTGTCTTTGTACTCCTCACCTGGTTGCTGCCACACACGCTTGACACCATCTGAACCAAATAAGTTTATCTTGGTCTCATCAGACCACAGGACATGGTTCCAGTAATCCATGTCCTTAGTCTGCTTGTTTTCAGCAAACTGTTTGCGGGCTTTCTTGTGCATCATCTTTAGAAGAGGCTTCCTTCGGGGATGACAGCCATGCAGACCAATTTGATGCAGTGTGCAGCGTATGGTATGAGCACTGACAGGCTGGCCCCCACCACCCCTTCAACCAATGCTGGCAGCACTCATACATCTATTTCCCAAAGACAACCTCTGGATATGACGCTGAGCACGTGAACTCAACTTCTTTGGTCGACCATGGTGAGGCCTTTTCTGAGTGGAACCTGTCCTGTTAAACCGCTGTATGGTCTTGGCCACCGTGCTGCAGCTTAGTGTCAGGGTCTTGGCAATCTTCTTATAGCCTAGGCCATCTTTATGTAGAGCAACAATTCTTTTTTCAGATCCTCAGGGAGTTCTTTGCCATTAGGTGCCATGTTGAACTTCCAGTGACCAGTATGAGGGAGTGTGAGAGTGATCACACACCAAATTTAACACACCTGCTCCCCATTCACACCTGAGACCTTGTAAGACTAACAAGTCACATGACACCAGGGAGCGAAAATGGCTAATTGGGCCCAATTTGAACATTTTCACTTAGGGGAGTACTCACTTTTGTTGCCAGTGGTTTAGACATTGATGGCTGTGTGTTGAGTTATTTTGAGGGGACAGCAAATTTACACTGTTATACAAGCTGTACACTCACTACTTTACATTTTAGCAAAGTATAATTTATTCAGTGTTGTCACATGAAAAGATATAATCAAATGTTTACAAAAATGTGAGGGGTGTACTCACGTTTGTGAGATACTGTAAGTGGCAGAGCAACAAAGCCTGGGGTCAGCAACAGAGAAGGCCTGAAAACCTTTTCCTTTAAGACAGGAATGAGGAGGTTAGCAGACCTAAGGTTCTTGGAAGTGGAATAGAATGGAGAAGTTCAGGAAGCAGTGTCACAAAAAGCAGTGTCACAGGAAGCAGTGTCACAGGAAGCAGTGTGCCTCGAGCCTACGCTATTTTTTCTAAATTTCTATACTTTAAAAATATAATTTTTCACTTTTATAACGCTTACAAATATCACTGATGCTATTTTAGATGAAAACAATCGTAACATTGCGCTGTTGCTAAGTTTCATTGGATCTTACAACATCCGCAACTAGCTTGTAGCCTGCTAGCATCACCTTACCGCTAGCCTTGTTTACATTTCACATTTATCTCATTTACCGTTGTTTTAAATATGTCTGTTGTTTCTCCGCTGTTGAGTGCAGATGAGGACTCGCTTGAGCTGCACATGGTGCTGTTGGAACTGGAGACCGTGGAGAAACGCAGCATGGTATTACCACTCCCAGCATGCCTCTATGCTGTGTGTTTCTCTGTGCAGGGACCGTGCACCCAAGACTTATCCAGCACAGGTCTCCGTCATGCCGGTGCCGACACACCACGGACCTTGGGTGAACCAGTGGTGGAAGACCCCGGGCGAGGACCTCTCCCGCTACACCACCCCCGGAGATCGAGATCCCAACCAGAGATCGCTTCGCCCCTCTCTGTCAGACCAGACCAAATGCTGTGATCACCGGGGACTCCATTGTGCGAAACGTCTGTGTCGCTTCATCCACCACGTAAGGGTACACTGTTTTTTTGGTGCGCGTGTCCTTGATGTTGCTGCACAGGTACCAGGAATCCTGAAGAAGGACGAGAGCACCGGAGTGGTCTTGCTGCATGTGGGGCGAATGACATCAGGCTGCGGCAGACGGAGGATGTGAAGAGGGACTTTGCCAGCCTGATCGAGACGGTACAAGGCAGATCGTCCACCACGAAGATCATCGTTTTTGGACCTCTTCCCACATACAGACGTGGAGCTGAAAAGTTCAGTAAATTTCTTGCTTTGAATGACTGGTTTGTTTCTTGGTGTAATGAACAGAATCTGCTGTTTGTTAAGAATTGGAATCTGTTCTGGGAGCATCCTGGGTTGTTTTGTCCTGATGGCCTGCACCCCAGCAGCCTTGGACAACATCTCCAAGACGCTACACACCAAGTGACTACCGTAAGTACATCTTCCAACAATAACAACATTTATCAAAATCAATGTTCAATTAATAGTTCAGCAATTGTAGTACATTCTATAGAGACTGTGTCTGTTCCCCGAGCTAAACAAATACCTAGAAAATTTTGAAAAGTTTGTTTTAGTAACCTAATTTACATAAAATTAGATCATACCAAATGCACAACCAGCACCTTTGATCTGAAGCTAGGACTATTAAACATTAGATCTCTTACGTCTAAGGCTCTTATTGTTAACGAAATCATTACTGATCAGGAATGTAACATAATGTGTTTAAAGGGAACTTGGATTAAACCAAACGAGTACATAGTGTAACCAGTCAGAGATGCGAATGCTCTCCAGGGGAGCCTGGGCAGCTTATTCAGGGGTTTTTGCTAAGATCCATTGCTGGCAGCCTTTCACATATCCCTTGATGTCTCTTTCCATTTGGGGCCAGAAAAAATGCTGTCTGACAAGGTATAGGGTTCTGGCTTGTCCTTGATGCCCCGCAAGGTTATTCACACCAGAGAGGGCCTTGGCCTTTAAGTCTTTGGGTAGGACGAACTGATAGCTTTTCTGTCTAGTCGACAGTTCCTTGGTGATCCTATAGAGGATTCCATCCTGAACTTTCAGTTGAGTGCTCTAGGAGGTAACCTACTTACCTCAACCACTACCCCGTCACCCTCAATAATGTGTCCGAGGAATTTCACAGACCGCAGCAACAGATGGCATTGTTTTTGCCTCAACTTCAGGTTGTGCTCTCTCAGCCTCTGAAAAACGACCTCCAGTCTATTGAGGGCCTCTTGCTTGGCAGGGGCAAACACCAAGAAGTCATCGAGATAGCATAGCAAACTACTAAAATTTAGGTCACCAAAAACACTTAGCATCATCCTCATGAAAGATGCCAGACTGTTACAAAGGCACTGTGGCATTGTGTTATATTCGTGCAGGCCCAGTGGTGTTGTGAAGGCAGTGAATCTCTTGTCTTCCTCATGCATGGGCAGGTTATAAAAACCTGATGTTAGGTCCATGGTGCTGAAGAGAGTGTTTCTGCCAAGGGCTGCTAAACAGTCTGACTGATGAGGCAGGGGATGAGCATCCTTGCGTTCAGTCACCTGAAGTCTGTGCATATCCTGAGGTCACCATTCTTTTTGCACACCATCACGAATGTGGAGGCAAATTCACTCACAGATTTCTGAATGATTCCTTGCTCCTCAATCTCAGTGAGGACCTGGCGTAGCTTTTGGTAGTGGGCTGGAGGCACTCTGCGATATGGAAGCCAGAAAGGACGGTCATCGTTAAGCTGGATTCTATGTAAAAAACCCTTGGCTTCTCCACAATCTAGGTGCTGTTTTTAGAACACGTCCTGGTATTGTTCCAGCATTCTCATCAGTTGGATCTTGGTGGGTGGGCTTACTTCGCAGCAATCAATGTTGACATCCCCTAGACCAACATTCTGTAGACTGTTTCAGGGCAGTATTGTCAACGTGTTCATCACGAGCCACTTTATCTGTGTCATTCTCTTTCGGACAAGAGCTTTGGGTCAGAGTGAAGTCTTCAACTACAATTCAAGGGGAGACATCCGCCAGTTTGCAATTCCGTTTCAGGGTCAGTGGCTTTTCTGTGAAGTTGGTAACTTTCATGGGAATCCAGCCACCCCCCCACAAAGTCGTGACCACTCTGCTGACCATGATATTGCGAGGGCTGCACCTGGAGGAGGTAGACTCCACCACCACCATGCTCCCAGGTGACATAGGGACATTAAATGGCAAGCTGCCCCACAACAAGTGTTCATGCTTGAGTTAGCTTAACTGTACCCACTTTATCTGGTACATCTTGTCCCGTCCACCTTATGAGCCCAGCCATCATCTCCCAAAACTGCCTGCATTCAGAAGACTCCTGTGCATTGCATGAGAGAAGTTTCCAATAGTTGACATCATTCTTCAGTTGACTCGCACATATTTCAGCATGTTGGTTTCTATGATGATGTCATCCTTCTGACCAGCGACCATCAGGACTGGGACCAGGCACCTTATCCCATACAAATCCAATTCCATATCATACATGCACTTGGGGCTCACCCATTGCCCTCCACAGCTAACAAGTATTTAATGTGCTGTGTCTGCTCTTGCTGTTCTGTCACAATGTTTCTATTAAAAGTCTCTGCTCTGCCTCTTCACTTATTGTATAGGCCATGGATCCTGTATCAAGCAATCCTTGCAACTGAGCAGAACCACTGACTGTCAATGGTGCATGAAATAATTCGCCAAACGGCTCAACTTTGTGGATATTCTGAATAATTATGGAGTAGTCCTCTGGCATTGCTTTGCAAACCTTCACATACACCTCCTTTAAGTCTTCATTTCCTTTGAGGGTTGGTCCCTTAATGCCCACATGTCCCCTCTCTGAATGTGAGCTGCCTAGTTTAAACCTACTCCACCTTGCTCATATCTGGGCTGTGTTTGTGCGGGTGGTGGCATTACGTCATTTCTTGACTTATGTTGTTGACACTCTCTTCTCCAATGACCAAGCTTGAAACAGCTCATGCAAAGGTTTTCCTGTCTGCAGTGCATAGTTGTTGAATGATCAGGAGACTGGCATAACCTGCATCTCCTTTGTGGAAAGTTCACTCACTTCCTGCCTGTTGTAACTGGCATTGACTGAATTTTCTATTCCAGCACATGGTCCAGCAAGCCAATGAGGGACTGAAAACAAGCACTCTCTACCTGGGAAGAGGATGAGAGCACCTTTTCATTCTGATCACAGGCAAGCTCCCTTGAATTATCAGCAGCTACGGCCTCCACTGCTGAGGTCTGGGCGTGTGCACAAACTGTTTTGTTTGCAGTAGTTGACTCATTTTACCTTGTGGCTTTATCCTGGCCTCTCTCTGATATTCAATGAGATGTTCCTGAATATCATTTGCTGTCCATCTCTCTGCCGTTTTAAACTTCAGGACACTTGAAAGCGCAGGGTCAGGGCAATGTTTCACGAACATCATCGTAACCTCATGAGAGGGCTCTTCAATGTTCCATCCCTGCCTCCTCATGCACTCAATTGCCACATCCACAGCTTTATTCAAGCAGATCCAATAGTCCATTGGGCTTTCTCCTACCCAAGGGAGAGTGTTGTAAAAATCGGCCAGAGGCATCATGGAATATGTTCGCTTACTGAAATGTTTTTCAGTATATCATAAACAAGCTTTCAGCCTTCAGCAGGCCTTAAAGATGGAAGGCTGCACAAGGTGACTTTGACGACATCTCTAGCCTTTCCCATCAACCTTGACATAATTTCTTGGGAGTGCTTTTGAGGTAGTATACCCCTCTTCTTCAGGTAGCCATCCATGATTTCCTCCCATTCATGTACTGTATGTTTGTCAGTTCCATCACCTCTGAAGTGTGGTGGCTCTTTGACATCTGTCTGCATCACTAACTTCACCCCAGTCATGTTTAATGCAGAGTTACCCTGGCCAATGTTCAAACTAGGTGTAGGAGTAGTTTGGTCCGTTTGTTTACCTACAGTTTTCTGCAACTGGCTTGCAATACACTCTCCAATCTGGTGGGCAAACTGAGCTATAAGGTTCTCTATATCTGGGGAACTCACTTCTGGTCTAGGTGTGTACTGCCTAGGAAAAGGTAAATCATTGTACATGTGAGTGGAAGAGAACACAGGCTGGCCTATTGTACTACCCCCCTAACTGGAGTTGAATATACCTCTCCCAAAAACCTACCCCATCCAAAACTTACTGCACCCCCATCAATGCCAAATGGTAACCTTACACCTTTACCATCAGTCATCTTCATTTGTTTTGTTACTTCTTAACTAAAACTAATAAGTAGGTAAATGGATACTTTACACTCACATAAAAAAAACAATAAAAATACTAACAGCACTCAAAATATCAGTTGTAGGGAAACTAGCCAGCGGTGGGTGGAGCACAGACACACGGGAGGCTGTTTTGGGTGTTGCCGTGGAGGATCTTTATTCAAAACCATTTGCTGGGTGTGAGTGGGTGTGAGTGTGTGTGTGTGGTTGCTTGCGTGAGGGCATGAAATCTTGTGGTGAGAGTCTCAATTGTCTGTGGGGCTGCCGGAATCGCGCCGGGGTTTTCCCGAGTGACGGAGGCCCCGTTCGTCCGCTTGCAGCTAGGGGGCGGAATCTTCGCTCGCATCCGAGTCATCTAGGAAAAGAAAACACACATAATGCCGATTAGCAAACATACTCTCACTGATAAACACTGAATAACACGCATAGAGTCACACGCACATGTATTGTGAGAATACTCTCCCTTTGCGAGCGGAATAGCGCCCTTTTATACTCTCCCCTCGCCTGCTGGATGGAGGAATTCTCACGTTCCGCGGGCCACTCACCGGCAGTGTGTGTGTCGGCAGCTCCGCCCCACGGCCACGTGCTTTCTGGCTGTCCAAAACATTGGTGGTACTGTAGAGGACCTGTCTCTTCAGCACCACCGCGGCAGTTGTGGGAGGAGCGATTTTAGTCTTTGGTGTGCCGGCTGTCGGTCCCTCGTGACAGTACCCCCCCCCAGCTCCGAGCCTACTGCCGCCGTGTGTCGGGCCCACAGTGCATCCCATCGTGAGAGACCATCCGCATTCCCATGGTGGTCCCCCGCCCAATGCTGGACCTGGAAAGAGAAGTCCTGTAACGCGAGGAACCATCGGGTTACCCTGGTGTTAGTGTCCTTGGCCTTGGCCATCCACTGTAGTGGGGTGTGGTCTGTCACCAGGATGAAGTGCTGACCGGCCAGATAGTATCATAGCTCTTCGATAGCCCACTTTATCGGCAGGGCTTCTCTTTCCACGGCTGCATATTTCCTTTTGGCGGGGGACAACTTCCAACTGATGTAAAGGACCGAGTGTTTTTCGAAGGTCTTTGAGAGAACTGCGACCAGCCCAGTTTCAGATGCATCTGTGTGTACAGTGAATGGAAGGGCAAAGTTTGGGTTACGTAGCACTGGGATGCTGGTGAGGGCTTGGAAGGCTCTTTCCGCTTCTGCTGACCACTTCACCCGGTCCGGCTGGCCCTTTTTCGTGAGATCTGAGAGGGGGGAGGATACAGAGGAGAAGTTAGGCACAAATCGACGGTAATACCCCGCCATCCCCCGAAAAGGAACGTACCTGTTCTTTTTTATGTAGGCCGGGGATAGTCTTTTACTGCCTCAATTTTCTTCAAATGGGGCTTTAGTAGGCCCCAGCTGACATGGTACCCGAGGTACTGTGCCTCAGTCAGCCCCAAGTGACACTTTTTGGGGTTGGCCGTCAGCCCGGCCTTCCAGAGCGCCTTCAGGACCTCCCCCAGGTGGAACAGGTGGTCCGACCAAGTAGAGGAGTGGATAACCACATCGTCCAGGTAGGCAGCCGCGAAGGGATGATGTGGACACAATGTCCATCAGTCGCTGGAACGTTGCAGGTGCCCCATGGAGCCTGAAGGGGAGAACCCGGTACTGCCACTGGCCATTCGCCGTGCTGAAGGCCGTCTTCAGTCTTGCCTCTGGGGCCAGGGCCACTTGCCAGTATCCTTTGGTCAGGTCCAGGGTGGATATGAATCGGGCCCTCCCCAGTTGCTCCACTAGGTCATCCACTCAGGGGAGGGGATAGCTGTCGAATTCTGAGACCTGGTTCAGATTCTGGAAGTCATTGCATAGCTGCATCCTTCCGTCGGGTTTTGGCATGACTACGATGGGGCTGGACCAGGGGCTGGACCAGGGGCTGTTGGATTCCTTGATGATATTGATACCGCAGCATTCGGCCGATCTCTTCCTCGATAGCCTGGCGGCTGGCCTCTGGAACACGATAGTGCCGCTGTCGCACCACCACTCCCAGCCGGGTTTTGATCTCTTGGTGGGCCAGTTGCATCATCCCTGGGGGTGTGAAGAACACATACGTGAATTGACCCGCCAACTCTGACAACTCCTGTCTTTGCCCGAGAGTGAGGTCATCACCCAGCTGGTCCAAGGTACCCTCATCATGACCTGTGTCTCGGGTTGCGAACGCAGACACTACTGGCATTGACTCTACCCACTTATTTAGCAGGTTTACATGGTATGCTTGTGTCTCCACTCGCTTACCAGGCTGTTGCAGGCGATAGTTTACGGCCCTCTTCTGCTCAAGGACTGTGTATGGCCCTTGCCATCAGGCTAGGAATTTGCAGGAACTGTTCAGCACCAGTAGGAGCACGTGATCACCAGGTT
This sequence comes from Ictalurus punctatus, assembly GCF_001660625.3. Taxonomy (NCBI): domain Eukaryota; kingdom Metazoa; phylum Chordata; class Actinopteri; order Siluriformes; family Ictaluridae; genus Ictalurus; species Ictalurus punctatus. The sequence continues at coordinate 7,006,075 of NC_030423.2, read as the reverse complement.
GGAATTCTCGGGGTTGTGTTGGGTGGTCGTACACTCTTTTCAGCTCCTCCTGGTCGGCTCTCATGTGCTCCTGAACGATTGGGGCCAGTCGGTCAAGCTTCTCCTGCATCTCCTGCATGTACTCAATGACCGAGTGGAATGGGAAGGGCTGTTTCTCCCAGGCTTCCCTGGCCACGTCCAGCAGCCCTCGGGGCCACCATCCGAAGAGGAGTTTGAAAGGAGTAAAGCATGTGGAGGCTTGGGGGCACAACCGGATTACGAAGAGGATGTAGGGTAGGAGGAGGTCCCAATTTCTCCCTTCCTCATTTACCACCCTCCATAGCATCTGCTTCAATGTCTGGTTGAACCTCTCGATGAGCCCGTCGGTCTGGGGGGTGGTAGACGGATGCCTTTAGGTGCTTAACCTGCAACAGCTGACACAGATCAGACATTAGTACAAACTACCTTGGTTGGTCCAAACTACCTTGGTCGGTCAATATGTCTTTCGGTATCCCCACATGGCTGAACAGGAGCATAAGCTCTTTCGCAATGTTACGGGAGGTGCCTTTCCAGAGTGGTACCGCCTCTGGGTATCAGGTGGCGTAATCCAGGATGACGAGTATGTACTTGTGACCTTGGGCGGATTTGGGGACTATGATGGGCAGATGGAAAAGGGGAGCCGGCGGGGGCCTCCGTGGCACAGTGCACTGGCACTGGGGGCACTGTTGGCAGAAGTCCCAGACCTCTGCATCCATCCCTGGCCATATAAAGTGGTCTTTTAGCTTTTCTAGGGTGTTTTGTGTTCCCAAGTGGCCCCCGAGTGGATGGGTGTGGGCCAGGTGCATCAGCGTCTGTGTCTTGGTCTTGGGGACTACCAGGAGGTCCACGATCTCCCCTCAGTGGCTGGCCCTTTGGTACAGGAGACTGCCCCTAATGAGGAAGTAGGAGGAGGAGAGCCTCTGGTTCTTCAGTGGCTCCAGGTCCGGCTCCGTTGGTATGGGCTTGTCCCTGGGCGTCCCATAGGCGGACGGGCCTCGGTGGGTCCTTCCCCCTCAGGGAAGCGCTGGCGGTCAGGCCAGTGGGGCAGGAATACTCTGGGCAGACTGCGGGACTGCCATCCTTCCCGGCCGAGCTCCAGGGTGGCTACAGCATGCTCCAGGGTGGCTAGGAGTTCCTTGGACCTCCCCGGCGCCTGTACTCCCATGATTTGGTGTTCTGTTGGTGGCAGAGCCCTTATCAATCGGTCCATAGCCACTTTTTCTGCAACCTTGTTGGTGGTATATAGGTCGGGTTGAAGCCACCTCTTGGTGCTTTGCCCACACCACGCCAGGATCTCCTTCTTCACCTCTCCATTGTCGGCTGCTTCCTCCGGAGAGAGGGCATAGTAGGCGTTGCGCACTTCCCCGGAGAGCAGCAGGCTGAGGATGTCCCAATCTTCATCCTCAAAATGTTTTACTCCCCTTAGAGAGAACGAACTAGCTTCATTAATCTCTTCAGCGAAATCATCAACTTGCATACTCGATCCTTTACCTAAATGTTTCTTTAAACAGATTTGTCCTGGAGTAATTGAACAGCTTCTAAATATAATCAATTCTTCCCTTAGCACTGGCTATGCACCAAAATCATTTAAATTAGCAGTTATTAAACCCCTGATTAAAAGAACTGACCTTGACCCCTCTCAACTGTCCAGCTATAGACCTATATCAAATCTCCCCTTTTTCTCCAAGATATTAGAAAAGGTTGTAGCACAGCAGCTATGCTCGTACTTGCATAGGAACAGCATTCATGAAATGTATCAGTCGGGGCTTAGACCTCATCATAACACAGGGACAGCGTTAGTTAAAGTAGTAAACGACCTACTACTGGCTTGTGTCTTGTGTCAGGGTTGTGTCTCGCTGCTTGTATTACTTGACCTTAGTGCCGCTTTTGATACTATAGTTCATACTATTCTCCTTGATAGAAAATGGTGTTGGCATTAATGGGAACGGTCCTCTCCTGGCTCAGGTCTTATTTGACCAATCGTTATCAGTTCGTAGATGTAAATGGCGACTTCTCCATGCATACTGAGGTTAAATTTGGTGTTTCACAAGATTCTGTTTTAGGCCCACTGCTTTTTACTTTATATATGCTACCTCCAGGTCAAATTATTCATAAACATGGAATTAGCCTCCACTGCTAATGCTGCTATGCTGTTATGCTGATGATACACAGCTGTATGTTTCAGCAAAGCCAGACGACAGACAGCAGCTTAAAAAGTTGAGGAATGTGTAAAAGACATTAGACGTTCGATGCTTATTAACATCTTCTTAATTCTGATAAGATAGAAATACGTGTACTAAGATGAGGTGTAGCTAGAAGTAAGCTTTCTGATCACATAGTAACTCTGGATGGACTTTCTGTTTCGTCATGTCCAGCAGTAAAAGATCTTGGAGTGATTATTGGCTCCAGTCTGTCATTTGATGCTCATATAGATAATATTATTAGGATAGCCTTCTTTCATCTCAGAAATATTTTGAATATAAGAAATATATTGTCACTTCATGATGTAGAAATTTTAGTTCATGCTTTCGTCACCTCTAGCCTAGATTATTGTAATGCCATACTGTCTGAATGTTCCAGTAGATGCATAAACAAACTCCAGTTAATCCAGAATACAGCTGCTAGAGTCCTCACTAGAACCAGAAGATATGACCACATCATCCCGATCTTATCAACACTGCATTGGCTCCCAGTGAAATCGTGCATTGATTATAAAATACTATTATTAACCTATAAAGCACTAAATGGGTGGACACACGGTGGCTTAATGGTTAGCACGTTTGTCTCACACCTCCAGGACCCGGGTTCAATTCCCACTGGGGCCATGTGTGTGCAGAGTTTGAATGTTCTCCCCCATGCTGTGGGGGTTTCCTCCCCCTGTCTCAAGACATGCATGGTAGGCTGATTGGCGTGTCCGTAGTGTATGAATGGGTGTGTGAGTGTGACGGACTGGCCCCCTTTCCAGGGTGTACCCCGCCTTGTGCCTGATGCTCCCTGGGATAGGCTCCAGGTTCCCCTGCTACCCTGAAGAAGGAGTAGGCAGTAGAAAATTGATGGATGAAAGCACTAAATGGTTTCGCACCACAGTATCTAAGCGACATTTTGGTTTTCTATGATCCACCACGCCTACTTAGATCAAAAGATGCAGGTCTGAGGTTTTGACGGTACCTCAAATAGCGAAGGCCACTGCAGGTGAAAGAGCTTTCTCTTATAGAGCCCCACAGTTATGGAACAGTCTTCCAATTAGTGTTCGGGAGTCAGACACAGTCTCAGTGTTTAAGTCTAGTCTTAAAACGTATTTGTGTACTCAAGCTTACCATGAGTAGACTTTCTATTATGCTAAACACAGTCCTAACAATCTCTTCTCTCCCTCTCTCCTTCTGTTGAACCGAACACGATTTTATGGAGATACTAGAGATTCTGATCCTTTCTGCTCTCCGGACCTGCTTGATCCGTTCGGATGCCCTACCTCTGGACTGAGCTCTCATCTACTCCGATTCCAGATGGACACACTCACTGTGATTTCTGGTACTACGGTTGCCTCTAAGGCCAAACAGACTTCATATTAAACCATAATGAACTTTGTGCTCTTTGTGCTCAGCCGCTGGTGAGCAGGAGAGGCAGGTGATGGGAAATGGGAGGGGTGTGAGCCTCCTGCTAGGAGGACTGAACACAACTTTATGGGTCAAGGCAAACTCATCTGCAAAAATAGCAGCTTTCAACAGTGTATCAATTCTCTGCTCATTTAAATGTACCACCAGTGATTCTGGCAAACATGACTTAAATTCCTCCAACAATATCAGTTCCCTAAACTGATCAAAGTTCCTCATGCCACTAGCTGAACACCATTTATCACACAGCATGGCTCTCTCATAAGCAAATTCCACATAGGTTTGGTGCACGGATTTAACGGTGTTCCTAAAATTTTGCCGGTAAGCTTCTGGCACACGCTCATATGCTCTGAGAACCGTAGCCTTAACAGTATCATAATCTAAACTCTGTTCTAAGGTTAGGGCAGAACATGCTTCTTGTGCTTTACCAGAAAGCTTACACTGCAATAACAATGTCCATAAACTTTTTGGCCAAGTCAATGTCATGGCTATTCTCTCAAACACAGCAAAATAAGCATCCACTTCATCTTCTCTAAATACAGGCACTAACCCAATGTGTTGACTAACATCAAAGATAGGTGGACTCATCGATGAGGACGGCACTGGAGTCGGCTGCGGGCTGGGGTGCTCTGCCTCAATGGGATACGGGCAGATTGCTCTCGGGGAGTTAAGCTTCTGTGGCAGCGGCACCGGCTTCCACTGCTGAGCTGCCAGGTCGAACCTTCTCCCTTCAGTGTCCAGCTCCCACTCTCGTAGTAGCTGCGTCTGGTACTCTTGCCGTTTAATCTCCAACTCAAATTCTTTTAGTGCTAGTTGCCTACCGGGGTACACTGCACCAGCCTCAGGCTGCTCACAACCTACCACAACCTCATCCTCCGGCTCGGTCACGGCCTCCGCCCTGCCGGTAACCAGAAAAGGCTGGGTAGGCCCACGGGGCGTTCTAGCCGTACGGGGAAGTGACACATGAAAAAAGTCTCCAATAAGGAGTAGATCATCCTTCCTACACCTATCAAAGTATTCTAACGAAGGACACAATGTAAACCTAATCAAGTCAAAAGCCATAATTACAAAGGGCACAATACACCAACACAACCTGACTCACCACACAAAACACAAATAAATAAAGAATCTATCCCGGATGAGCCCCCAAATCAGTTATGGCCAAGTCTAGGTTGGGCCGCACAGAGTATCCAGCTGGGGATTCAAGTTGATTGACCTTTAAATTGTAAGTGAGGGAGCCAGGAATAACAACAAAACAAGGTGGTTCAAAAAGGTTGTGGTGTATTATATCACACAATATATACATATAACTATACAAACTAACCAGAACAGGCGTATCTTCAGGGTGGGCCAAGGCCAAAATAATAAACAAAAGAACTGTATGATTAGGTAGCTAGCTTACCTAAAAGGAAAGAAAAGAAAATACAAATATTCTTAGCTAACTACGTAAGCAAAGAAACAGAGACAAAAGGAATCCTCTCCCAAAATAAATGGCAGCCACACCCCTACAGCCAGTGAACCAATTGAACATATATATATATATATATATATATATATATATATATATATATATATATATATATATATATATATATATATATATATATATATATATATGTATATATATATATATATATATATATATATATATATACACACACACACACACACACACACACACACACACACACACACACACACACACAAGTGAAGAGTATACAAAACAGATTTAGGGATAACAAAACTCAGAGTCAAAACCTGAACATCAGTCAAAATACAGAGTTAGCCACAAGGGCAAGCAGGCTAGGGCAGGCTGGAAAGTCTGGGAGGGAGTTCGGACCCCCGAATGTTGTAACATTATCAGTGAGACAGAAATGCATTGTTTTAACATTAAGTACTGACAGTTTAGGCAGGCCATGAGAAAGAACTAAGTCAAGTGTGTGACCTAGGTTATGAGTGGGACCCAACACTGACCAAGAGAGTCTGAAGAACCAAAGGCTTAGAGGGGCAGCATACATGGATGTTAAAATCACCAACAATAAGAATACTGTTGTAGCCAGAAATAATGTAGGATAAAAAAAAACATTTGCTGTATAATGCCGGCTTTAGGCAGTTTTTCCATAGATAAGATTTATTTTCAGTTGACCCAACTGCTGCTGGGACTACGGCTGCTCCTAAGGCCATACAGACTTCATATAAATCCATAATGAACTTTTTCACACTAACTTTTGTTACCCAGATGAGGATGGGTTCTCTTCTGAGTCGGGTTCCTCTCAAGGTTTCTTCCTCTTAAAACATCTTAGGGAGTTTTTCCTTGCCACCGTTGCCACTAAGTGGCTTGCTCAGTTGGGATAAATTCACACCTTTAATATCTGTATACCATGTTGATATTTCTGTAAAGCTGCTTTGAGACAATGTCTATTGTAAAAAGCGCTATACAAATAAAATTGAATTGAAATTGAATTGAACCCAACCATTCTGCACTGGAAATATTTGCTGTGGCTTTGTGTAAATCGTGAGGGGATCAAAAGGCTTTAATTGCTGTGATAAATCAACAGAATATATGAGATTTATGTTGGGGAGGGGAATAAGGGATGTATGCCCTCTTTAAGGTTTAAGCACTAAAAGCCTTCTTAACCTAGATCTAAATCACAGGTGATTAATAGTGATTTACTACATTATCTCTCTCTCTCTCTCTCTCTCTCTCTCTCTCTCTCACACACACACACACACACACACACACACACTGTATTCAGTACACACACATTCCCTTAGCATAATACCATTATTTTATTTAGATGTTTAGATGCAAATTTCGCAATACAAAAAGCTGCTACTCTCTATGTTTGGCAGCACAAAGCTAATTAGCAGTTTTGTGTTGTCATTGGCTCAGGCATTTATTGCCTCTCGTTCTTTGGTGTCGGCTGTAGTAATTAACATTCTGTCAAAGTGTACATACTATGCACTGTTGTAATTAACTAAATGTTCAAGTTCAACTAAATGCTCAACGTTCAACAATAATGAACATTGTCTAATGATGCTTTGGAATGTTTTTAATTCAACCATAAATTATGTTGCTGGCTGCTTTATTATTATGCTTATGATCTTCGAAGAGACAATTCAGTGCTCTACAGCTGCTGAGGTCAGATTGCATCTAACATTTTTAAATGTGTGCCGTCATTACATGAAGTCTTGTGAAGTTCAGATCAATGTCAAAATAAGCTAAATTAGTGTGTCAGGTCAACTCCCACATCCACCACCAATTATGCTTTTCAGAACACACCACAGCCTACAAACATGGCCACCCAAGACTACACTCCCCAACAGCCATGGACCTTGTTACATTCACAGTATCCTGATTACCAGTGGCACACACTTGAACACAATCACCACACCCTATGTAAAGGCCTCACAAACAATCACTCACTGCAAAGTAACACTCAGTGTGATATCTGCCTGAACTTATCAAGCTGTATTTCCTATGTTATTATTCTGGTTCTGACTTTGTTTGCTCATTGATTGGGATTTTGACCCATTGTTGATGTTTGCTAATCTCCAACCTGTTTCATGAAGCCAGTTTAGGTGGCTACCCAGGTAAGTTTGAGTTTAGATTGAGCAAACTCTGGGTGGCACATATTTGCATGCGGTCACATTATTCCTGTCCTAATATATTGTCACAAATTTATATTTGCTTTCTTAATATGTAATTAAAATAATTTACATATATATTAAATGAAATTACATGAAATATGTTGGGGTTATAAATTTCCAATCCTTTTATTCTATTTCTGAGCCTATAAAAGTAAACTTACACATTCACACAATCAGCAATTTTCACAAGCATTGACAGCCACAATTTTTCTGTTTAGTGTAGGTTGAAATTCCTCATATTTTCACATAATTTATTGCTCTTCAACCAGAAGTATCCACAACTTCTTTTTTCCATGTTGAATGCTATTGGCTGTTTGCTGCAAATGTCGGGCTTTTATGTGCACACGCATGCTGAGTAAACTTTGATTCTGGGTTAAAATCTGGGTTGACTGAGAAAGTTGATAATCAGCATCATGAAATTTGTTACCCTTTAATAACCTGGGTTGGATTTGTTTGGTTTATCAACTCAAAACTTATTTTGTAACTCTGAGTTTGTTCAACTCGCTTCGTGAAACAGGCCTCTGATCCTTGCCTGTTTTTGGATTAAGTTTTTGAGCACTTTTGGATTTTTGAAGTTAAAACTGCCCTTGCATCTGTTTCAGCCTTTTTTTTTTTTACCTGGCATAGTGTTTCTAATAAACAGGTACTTATTTATGCATGGCAGTTAAAGAAATTAGTTATCCTATATCATAGTTTATATAGCATGTGTGCTAATTTACATAACCATGATGCACAAGATAACAAGTTATATTAACAGAGCTTATCTTTATTATTGGTTTATCCCTTTTGATGAAACTCTGTGGGATTTGTTACCCCTGCAGATATTTTGCCTTATTGAGCCAAATCTGTGGCTAACCAAAAAATACTCTTGGTCTGACCAGCTGGAGTAAGTGGAACAATTACTGAGAGAGATTGGCCAAACGCTGGCCAACGGGAGAATGAAGAGAAGGCAAAGCTGGTGGGAAGCAAAGAATGGCAGGGAAATCAGGCACAATCAGGGTACTGCATATTATGCACTGCCCAGCTAGTCACTGTGGGGTTGGCCATTCACAATGCTGGCTGGTGAGAGGGATAGCCCCTGGTAACTGTAGGAGGCCCAACCAAACACAGAGGCAGTGTTCGGTTAGGCCTATTACAGCTGGTTGGCAGAGGTAATGGCAATACAGATCAGCCTAGCATTGCTGCAGGTATTATTTGATGCACCTAAACATGGGCTGCTGACTGAACTTAAGATTATAGTGGCATTATAGCAGAGTTCCAGGCCCCACAGTCAAGTGCAGGCTACTGCTGAGCTATTGCAGAGAGAAAGGGGAAGCCCTTGGATTGGGGTTGCATTCCTACAATTTTTTTTGTGATAATTTACCAGCAATTTAAAATGTAGTCAACTAGTCATCTTTTCCTTAGTTAAAGCAAAAACTGTTTCAGGGAATTGCAATCTTTAGGTTTTATTTGTTCAACAAAGAACTTGTCAAACTAAATTTCAGTTAACATCCATACACAGGAAAACATTATTCATCCATCCATCCATCCATCCACTATACTGCTTATCCTTTTCAGGGTCACAGGGAACCTGGAGCCTATCCCAGGAAGCATCGGGCACAAGGCGGGGTACACCCTGGACAGGGTGCCAATCCATCGCAGGGCACAATGACACACACACTCACACACCCATTCATACATTATGGACACTTTAGACGGTATTTTCCGGTGCTAACAAAATACAAGAAAATTCCACAATAGCCAGCTACGAGGTAGCTCAACTCATTGCCCGACATGGGAAACCTTTCTCAGATGGGGACTTAATAAAACGGTGTCTTATTAAAGTAGCAGGAATAATGTGCCCAGAAAAGATGCAGGAATTCAACAATGTGAGCATGTCCAGAAACACAGTTGTATAGAGAATTGAAGACTTGTCAGCTAACTTAAAACATCAAGTGTCAGATAAAGCTTGTGCTTTTGATTTTTACTCGTTGCATGTGATGAGAGCATAGATGCCACAGACATCCATCCATCCATCTTCAACCGCTTACTCCTTTACATCGCACAGTTATTAATTTTTTGTGGGGAGTTGATGATAACTTTTGCATTAAGGTGGAGCTGCTTGATCTTAGGAGTCTAAAGGGCACAACAACAGGTAAGGACATTTTTGAGGCTGTGTCAAATGCAACTGACAAGATGGAACTTAAATGGTATGCGGAGTTACAATGGATGGTGCTCCAGCTACGACAGGCGAGCGCAAAGGAATGGGCTCTATGGTGTGTGCCAGTGTGAAAGAAAGTGGAGGTGAGGCTGTTAAGATGCACTGTATCATCCACCAAGAAGCCCTCTGTGCAAGACAGTCCAGCTTGAGGATGTGACAGTCCACTGTAGGCTGTACCACAGAGAATTTCAAGCTTTTCTATCTGATGTTGATGCTGAATATGGGGACCTATTTTTTTTTTTTTTTAACTCACCTATAGTGGGAACATTGTGGTAGTAACACTGTTCCCACTATAGGTGAGTTAAAAAAATATATTACACAGTATTCATGCATCAATAAGCTCAATTATTTAATAAATTCAGTCAATTAAAATAAATGTTCTAATAAACGTTGATGTTTATGAACAAGCCCAATAACTTATTTGTATAATAAGCTCAAATATAGCCATACCCTTTCCCCCTTATTTTTTTTTTTACCACTTTATACAAGACTGTGAAAGGGGATCACTATCCTGACTAAGAAGCAATCTGAGGTTGCTGTTTTGAGAATGAACTGCATATTTTTGTAACATAAATATGAAAACCCATTAATGGAAAGTTGTGATGTAGGCTGTTATTCAATTATCAAGCATAATTTACCTACACTTGATTGATATTACTAACTTTAATACACTAGAGGTGAGGCGATATACTTCATCTCTAGTGAGTGGGCCAGCCCTTTATATATTTTTCTGTATGTGACCCTCGGTGAAAAAAGTTTGGACACCCTGACCTAGAGGTAAGTAAGATGCATTTGGCAGAGACATTGTCTTAGACTGAAACTGTGTTATAATTAATGTTGAGTGCATATAAAAGATAAGGTGCCAGGTTTTCCCTTATTGTCAATTTTGTGGCTAACCACCAAGGCTCTTTTCTTTTCTTTTCTTTTCAAATAAAAGGATGAGTGCATTGTTTTAATGATGTTTCCTGGTCAAACATCTTCACTTTTCCAGAATATGATATCATTAACAATTCTGGGCAAGTTGAGCAGTTTTTAAACAGACACTTTGTTTTAAACTATACAAAGAAAATACATGGGTTCAGTTGCAACCAGAGTTGAGTATAACGTGTAACTTTGTAACTGTGTGCTGTATTCTAATGACTTTTTCTGATAACACAGTAATCTAACACATTACATTAAAAAAAAAATTATGTAATTTGATTACAGTTACTGATGTCAATAAAATTACATTACTTGCATTACAAACTTATTGTTAAGAAAACTATATTAAGTAAAATGCATTTATAAAATAAATCACATTTTATGTGGCTGCCAGGGGTGTAGCTAGCCTGGGTATTTGGGGCTGTAGCTCTGAAGATCTTTTCTTTAGCCCTGAATCATTCTCCACTTGGAGCAGTTTGTCACTACGTAACTGAATGTCAGTATAAGAAGACGGCGGTGTTGTAATTTTATATCTTTTATATCTAAAACACGAACAAAGTCAAACCAGAATCAACAAACAGGGTATCAAGGTTTGGTAATGGCAGAGACAAAATGTAACTTAGCATATACTTGGCAAAGTGAATGCCTTGAAAGTCCTTTTAAATTGTGGGTGTGTGTGATTAGAATGAATGTGTGTTCTGGGAATTGCGGCCCATGGCGGCCATGTTTGTAGGCCGCAGTGCAGGATGGGAGATATAGTCATTGGTTTGCTGTGATATGACAATTACATTTTAATAATGGTTTAATTCAGTTCAATATTATTTGTATAGTGCTTTTAACAATGGACAATGTCCCAAAGCATCTTTTCAGAAATATATAAGTTCAGGATATAGATTACAAATATATGAATTTCTCCCTAATGAGCAAGCCAGAGGCTACTGTGGCAAGGAAAAACTCTCTGAGACGATATGAGGAAGAAACCTTGAGAGGAACCAGACTCAAAAGGGAACCCTTCTTCATCTGGTTACACTAGAAAGTACAATTATAAATAAGTCCCTTCTATGAATGTGTTAATACAACATGGTCAAATTGCAGTTGTGTAACCAGGAAAAAATTATTACAGTTTTTACATGAAGTCTGTTCCCTTTCAAAGGGAACTCAACAATGTGTGAGTGCTACGCTGTGGGAAGCACCCTCGTGCATGACCAGTATCGGAAGCTTGTGTAAAATCAAGCCTATTTATAGGCCTGCCGTGATCAGGTGACGTGGCAATTAAGCACGTTGTGTGATATAAAAAAGGGCACCTGGGAACTGCACCATCAGCCTTATTATCTTCTAAAAGACTCTTCATTTCCTCACTATAATTTTTTTTTTTTCAAACTTTACTTTTCTCTCTCTTTAAAAAAAATATGAGTGACAGAGAATTCAGTAGGTGTGTTATGCTTTGCTCCCATTTCATCACTATGGGACACACACTTTCTGTGTAAAGTGTCTGAGGTTGGAGCACACCAGGCCAGTCTCAAGAGGTCTGACTGTGCACACTGTGAACGCATTACAATTAAGCAGCTCCGCTCATGGCTTGCTCTCTTCTTGGCCGAAGGGAGTTGGGTTTCAGAGCCTCATGGATCTGAATATTCACTGATGCTCAAGAAGGTAACACAATACATTACTTTTTGAACAGGATGATCCGTATACATTGTTATTTTGTCTTCTGGGAGACATGTAGGCATCTTATTTAGCTTCTGAAGGGCAGTACTAAATGAAAAAAAAATAAGATCTTTAAACAAACTAATAACAATTTACACCAATCGTCTTGTTCAAAAGTTCACGCCCCCTGGCATGTATCGTGTTACCCGTTTGTCTATTATTATTATTATTATTATTATTTTGTTATTTGTTAATAAATATTTATATTATATTCATATTGTATGAATTCATATCATTCATATTGTATTTTTTAATTGTTTATAAAAGTCCTTGATGTTTTTAAGTGTTTTTTGTGTGTTGGTAGCTGGGTGTGTGTGAGAGAGAGATCATTATTTTCTCTTTAAATGTACTGTAACTATATTTACTTGTTATTTTGTGTTTTTAAAAGTGTGTTGTTAATAAATGTTTGTATTGTAGTGTATTTGTTAATGTTTAGTAAAAGCCCTTAATCTTATTAAATGGTTGAATTTGTGTTTCCCTGCTGAAATGAAGTACATTTAGCAGTTTCTGCCCCAGGGACCAAGCCGACTCTCAGCCAGATCTGTCTTATAGTGTCTGGGCCAGACCTGGCTTTACAGTGTCTGGACCGGATCTGGGCCAGAGGAAATTGTATGTGTCAGTTTTCAGTGTATGGGCCAGTTTTGGGCCAGGGACCCATGTGTATACTGTGCCAGAACTGAAACAAGTATGTGGCCCACAAGTGGACCAGACAAATTTTGCTATCTGGGTATGATTTTTAAGTGGTACCATCCTCAGCAATCTCAATGATCTTTAGGCTGCACCATGTGGGGCCATCCTCAGCAGCAGCATGTAACTTCCAACTGATGAGAACTCCAACTAGAAGTACAGCAACAGGATGTATCAGGCAGGTCTGGAAGAGCGGAAGGGGTCAGGATCACTGGTATCTCAGAATCATCATGTGTAGCTCAACAGAAAGAGAGAGGGAGGGAGAGGGAAAGAGAGGAAGAATTGAATAATGGTTCTCTGTCAATCTTTTAACAAGTCTAATTCCATGTACAGTCAAGTCCATAAGTATTTGGACAGTGACCGAATTTATGTATATTTGCTTTGAGTGTATTTGATGTGATTGAAGTGTAGGGATTAACAAAAATATTGAATTAATCATTTAGGAATTACAGTCATTTTTACCAGAGCCCTTCCAATTTCACATGCGCAAAAGTAATTGGACAAACTAACAATCATAAATATTAGGATTATTTTTAATACTTGGATGCAAATCCTTTGCAGTCTGCCTTTGCAGTCAGACTGCCTGAAGTCTGGAATCCATGGGTATCATGAAATGCTGAGTGTCCTCCCTTGAGATGGTTTGCCAGGCCTACCGCTGCAACTGCAGCTGTCTTCAGTTGCTTCTTATTTATGGGGCTTTCTGCCTTCAATTTTGCCTTCAGTAAGTGAAAAGCATGCCGAGTTGGGTTGAGGTCATCAGACTTTTAAGAACGTTTAATTGGATCTGCTTTCACAGTACATTTCTGGTTATTATCAAAAGTTTAAGAAAGTAAACTGCCACTTACAACGGAAATAAAAAAGGCAATAAATAAGTAAAAAAAAAAAAAGTTCAATACAAAACATAAAATGAAAACCTATTGCATTGAAAAGTTCACAGTATCAACATAGTGCAAATACAACAAGTAAGTGCCTTCTAGGAGGGCGTTCTTTTGTTTGAGCGACTCATGGTTAAAGGCTCTGTCTGTTTTTTTAAATTGTTTTTGTATTTTTATCACAGGTAGATGCTGACCTGGCATGGCATTACTGCCTGTCACACCTTCTCCAGTTTCCCATAGGATTATTGCTCTTCCTTCAGCCTTACCTTCATGCCTAACACAACCAAAACCATACAGCCTCCCCAGTGACTAAGGCTACAGCAAGCCCCACTGACACCATTAATGCATGCTCAGTGCAGCTCAACAATGTTTTGCTCCTTTAACCCCGGAACATTTCCTGGTGGCAGAGTAGTGGCAGGGACATCTCCCGGCCACCACCTGCAACTAGACCTTAGGTTAGGTATTACTACCCCAACACTTCTCCTTTCTCTTCACCCAGAGAAAATAGCTGCTTTTCTCTGCCTCCTCAGCCAGGCCTTTCAGGACCTTCTGCTGGTTTGCTCCAGTTACTCCCATATCCTTCAAGAGGTAAACAGTTGATCTTCAAACAAAGTCATGGCATCCTACTTCTACCGGTTAGATGATGGTATTCCAGCCAGCCTCCTTACACTAAGCAACTGGATCCGAGTACTTCAGCTTCTTCCTCTCAAAGGCAGCTTCTATTCCTTCCTCGCAATGGGACAGTTAACTCAATGAGGAGCACTGTCTTAGTGCCACTGGACCGCATCACTATATCAGGGTGGAGACTTGTGTTAATGATCTCACTAGGGAACTAGAGCTTCCTGCCAAGATAGACCCTCATTCTCCAGTCCTGGGTGAAAAAAAACTATCCTTGCTGGAACTCTTGGTGTGGCACTTGTATTGCCCCCACCTTCTCTGACAAATTGTATGTGCTGACACACTGGTGAAAGATGACCTCTGCTTTTGACCTGTCTGTGCCCCTCCAGCACATAAATGAATCTGCTCAGGACTTGATTGTGTCACCACCTGTAGCACCCTTGGGAGAGCACAATCTTACAGCCTGACAAGATGTGCTGAAGACTTGCATTTGGACTGCTACAGAGGAGGCCAGCATTCTTCCTGCCAAACCACTTATGCAGGTTCAGTGGGCAAGGGAGTGTGTTGTATGTTGCTCTGATTAGAAAACTAAGCCTTACCCATATATTTCTGGGATTTTCCACAGGTCCACCATGCTGATATCTCTGCCAACAATGCACATTGTCCAGCCCAACTCCCCCCTCCCCAGTGTCCCTTGATCTTATAGCCCTCGTCATTCATCCTTATCATCTCAAACACTACCAGTTCCTTCCTCTCTTTACTGCTGGCCTTGGACCAGACCTGCAGAGCTTCTCCCCACCCAATCCTATCCTTTCTTGGCCTTCTTGTGTGAGTTGGCTGTAACCTGGTTAAATGATACAATGTGGAGGCTGCTCAGGTGTAGTAATATGCCCGAAACTCAGGTAGCAGAACTCCTGTGCCTTTGTCAGAAGTGTTGTCCAGAAGTCCACATCTGGTGAAATCCAAACCTCAACAAAGTCTTTCTGTGTCTACACTACAAAGTCACAAAACTCTCTTCAATGTATGTGATTGATGTTGCTGTCTAATCTCAGCTTCTACTGTGGCCGTCTGTGTCTCAGTTACCGCTACCACATGTGTGAGGCTCTCACAGTGCTGGAACAGGACAGATAGTTTGCATCCATCCTTTCTTGGGTCATGAAGGTACAGTAGGGATTTTGGCACTACATGTGGTTTAACAGAGTCTGCACAATGATGGTAGTAGTCCTCCATTTCATAAAGACAAACAGCCTTGCTGTGAGTGTGCAAAAACTGAAGTAGAGGGAACAGGTTCAAAAGTGTGGGCTTGTGCCCATATGGACTCATGCAACCAACACAAGTCTGTATCCCTGACATTCTTTATTCTCCATTGATGCACTTGTTGAGCACCTTCTTCTTAGCTCCAGCAGAGGAGAAGTATCCCACCTCCGCTTGGACCTTGTCTACACTCGTGAGCATCACCCAGAAGGCTGTAACAGCAGTGACTGTCTTGGCCTCCCCTATCTGGACTGCTACTTCAATTTTAAACAGGAGAGCCCCAACATGTGTGCAAGACTCTGCAATGGCAGTGATGTATGTGCAGTGTGCACACTCTACTTGGCAACTGGAACTAAGGATCACCCATGGCTTGAGTTTCATTGAGGTGTTGAGAATGCAAAACCAAATACTTAAATACTATTGAAACAAGTATAATATTAATAATAATAAAAGCACACTCAAAATAGCCTTCACATTTACACTAATCATCAGGTAAGAAACTAGTCCAAAACAGTGCAGAAACAACAGTGATTTGCCTGGAAGGTACACTTAGTGAAAGTAAACAACTTAGCCAAAATGTGGCCTAAGTGAAAGACAAACTGTAATGACTAAATGTGTTGCAGTGATGAGTTTGTAAAAAGTTGTTGTTTTGTTAATAGTGGTGAGACAGAGAGGTGTGTGTGTTGTGAGGGGCAATTATATACCTTTATACAAACGCTGGTTTTCTGGTTGTTGACTGTGAAACTCTGTAGGTCCTGCATCCAAAGTGAAGGTGGGCCTTGAGAGATTTATCATTTCTGAACTGTTGACACCATAAACAAGGCAGGAACTGACTTGACTTTGCCCCTGGATTAGCCAAGGCCTTCCTGTATCCTAGGCTGGATTATATTACTAAAGTGCCTACATCGGCTGCCCACCCAGTGGTGTTGCAGGCTTTTTGCCCTCCTCCGTTCCTCACACCGGAACAAGAGAGGATGCACCTGCTGTGTCCGGTAAGGGCTCTCTGTACTTACGTCCACCGCTCCAGCCAGTGGCGTAAGTCGGAGCAGCTGCTGGTCTGCTTGGCGACGACAGTAGAGGTGATGCTGTGTCAAAGCAGTGCATCTCTAATTGGACAGTGGAAGCAATCTCCATCGCTTATAAGACGCGCGGTCTCGCTACGCCTCTGGGCATAATGGCTCATTCCACTAGGGGGGGTCGCCTCCTCAAAGGCTTTGTCCAACGGGGTATTCTTGCAGGATGTGTGTGCTGCTGCAGGGTGGTCTACGCCACACACATTCATTTGATATTACAGCCTAGATATTCATTCCGCCCCTGGCTTGATTGTCTTGCATTGACCCTCGGGCTTGGGTCTTTTTGTACAGGCCATACCCTCTGTATGACGGAGTGGGTATTCTTGTTCCCGTAGTGTTATGCGAAACGCAATGTGGAGTTCCCTTTGAAAGGGAATGTCTGGGTTACGCATGTAGCCCTGTTCCCTGAGAAGGGAACGAGACATTGGGTAGCTTTGTCATACTGGGGTAGGCCTGCGAATTGCATCTTCACTTCAGATAATAGAGGTTGACGGCACGGTACACAGGTGCCATATAAATATCACGTGACGCGCTTAATTGCCACGTCACCTGATCACGGCTGGCCTATAAATAGGCATGATTTTAAACAAACTTCAGATGCCAGTCGTGCGCAAGGGCGCTCCCATAGTGTTATGCTAAATGCCACATCTCGTTCCCTTATCGGGGAACAGGGTTACATGCTTCACCCAGATGTTTTGTTCATGGCAATCATTTTGTTATGTACATCCTTGACTGGACACAGGAATTAAAGATTATCAGCCCACCCCAACCATTTTACCAGATAAACATTTTTCGGGTTTTGGTTCTTTTCAGACAGGATTTTCTCTATTTGTATGCTTTGTCCTTCCCAATAATGATCTTTTGAAACTCAGGTCCATAAAATGTTCCCACAATTTTTTTCACCATCATAATCTTGCAATTTATATACTGGGGGATCTCTTTGTATCTGTTCAGAAATTGTCACAAATTCATCCATAAATTTTTGTTCATAGCCTTTTTCAAACTGTCTTTTTAAATGGGACATTCTAACAAAATCACCGACTTTAAACTTCTATTTTAGTTTCATTAATTTAGATGGAAATAGTAGAGGGTAGAGGGTTTTAAATACTCTGAAGGAATTGGCATCATTGATCTCGACAGGCTTCATTTTGATGCTGGAATGGTAATTGTGTGTTACGCTCCCGCCAGCAGATGGCGCTGCGGCGTCGAAGCGCAAAGACTGCTGCAGAGTGCACGTGCACGAGACTCATATATATGGACACGTGTGGTTCGTTTGTTTTGATTCTCCCTGTGTGCAAGCAATGGTTGATTTACTCCAGGTGTCTGTGATTTAGTTTAATTATGTTTGTTATTTAATGCCTCGTGTTGCTGTGCACTTTGCGTAGTTTTATTGGTTTACGTTAGTAATGTTTAACGAGTATTCGTATATGGTCACATCAGTAGCTGAATGATTGTTTTCCTGGCGAATACGTTATGTGCCCTGTGCTCTTGCAATGCCTAGACTTTAGTTTAACGTGTAATCTAGTTAACCTTGATCAGTATAGACCGCGCTCCCTGTGTTTTGTCTGCTTGTGTATGAATAAAGACATTGCTCCTGCACTTACTTCCTGCATATCATGCTGTGTCGTAACAGAATACTGCGCCCGAAATTATTGAAGTAGCAGGAGACCACCGTGTCGGGAAATTTTGGTATTACTGGGACTTCCCAACACCGTAGGAGTACTACGCGTGGCAGAGGAAGCAGCAGGAGGAGTACCAGGCTGCCCTAAGGAGGCAGCAAGAGGAGTACCAAGCTGCGCTAAGGAGGCAGCAGGAGGAGTTGCAGTGGAAACAGTGGGAGGATGAAGTAGATCAGTTATTCCGCAATGTGGAGGAAGCGCTTCGCCTCTGTCCCGTAGCGCGGAACAACGCTCCACCTTCCTGCCCTGCTGAAAACCCAGTCACGCTGCCCAGTCCAGAACCGAAGGCTGGCCTAGAACTTTTTTTTTTGGGGGGGGGGGACAATGGTCACGTCAGGGCTCCAGCGTGAGACCTACAGGGAGTAGGTACATTGTGATTGTACCTTGAACCAAATCCTGGACTATTTCAGTGTATTTTCTTGTGTTCAAAGCTGTAAAATATCTTCACATCCTGGTCTTTAACATTCTGTTGAACCTTTCACACACCACTGCTTTTTGTCCCATACCTGTAGCAAAGTGAACAATGTTATGTTTTTTTCATTGATGTTTGAAATTTTTGTTAAAAATCTCCTTCACTTGGTCAGTTTGTAGTTTTTTGGGGACTATACCTTCCTTTGTAATGGAATCAAAGGCTTTAGTCAGTTCCTGTCTTGTCTTCTAACACGTGTACCCAGACATATTTGGATAAAATATCTATGTTATCATAAATTTTGTGTTGTCATTACTTTACTGACAAGTTGCTCATATGAAGTAAATCAGCTTGCCATTGTTCATTGGTGCTCTTTACAAAAACCTTGTTTCTTTTCAACATAGTAAATATTTGTTTATGTAGACTGTACGCATCCTGCTCAGCTAACCAGTTTTTTATTTCAGCATCATTTTACCTATTTTCTCGACAATAGCTCTTGGCAAATTCTCTACACCACCGTATGACCCTGGGTCTGACGGCATATAATACATACTCTTCATCAATCGCACAGTCATTTTGGAGTGTCAATAGAAGAATGATCAAACACAGGTATAGATTAAGGATTTTACCTCAGAACTCATATGATGTGAGCAAGGTTTACATTTTTATGCATTAAACTTTCAAAGAGGCAATCAAAGATTTTAGTGACATCAACATCTTCATTTCTAAGCAATTTTAAAACACATAAAACACATATCAGTTATATAGGTTGAGATACATGACTAATTTTGCATTCAAAGGGTTTGGCAAACATGACCGATAAAACTTCTTGTATATAAGTGTGCAAATGATACACTGTAATTACATCAAGCAAAGAATCCCAATTTTATTCATTTTATACTTTTGTTTTCTCTTTGACCTCGTTCAAAACAGTTTTGATGTGAAGCTTATCTCACCAATCGCAGATGACTGCTTCAGTGATACCTTGAATTTTTTCCATGGACGGAGTGTGTTTGATACCACACAATTTCAGACCTCTAGCCAATGCGAATTTGAACCATGGTTTAAGCAGCATTTTCACCATCTGTAGGTGTTCATGTGCACATAGTATCAAAGAAGCACATCTGTTGTATTTTCCTTCCATTTTAGCAAAATACAGTCGGGTTCATAAGTACTTGGGCAGTGACAAATTTTCATAATTTTGCCTCTTTACACGACCACAGCGGATTTAACATGAAGAAATTAAGATGTGATTGAAGTGTACACTTTCCGCTTTAATTCAATGGGTATCAAAACAAAAATATCACATTAACCATTTAGGAATTACAGCATTTTTTACATAGTTCCTTCATTTTCACAGGCTCAAAAGTAATCGGACAAACAAACAAACATAAATCAATATAAATCAAAACCAAACTCTTCCTTCCTTCTCCAATTTTCACATTTCTTAATGAAGTGTGCCATCCTGTACAAGAAAATAAAACGCATGAGATTATTTAGAAGTACTTTTTTAAAAGTTTGTGATGAAGAAGAATCTGGGCTGAGTCCAATCCTGGTCACCACCATTCTGAGGGTGACTGTCACAAACTGTTTGTAGCCTTCCAGCAGTGTGTGGGAGCTGGTTGAGCCAAAGTTGAATATTGTACTACAGTGTCAACTAGGAAATGTCCCCCAGATGCAGCTGTAGACATGGCATGCTTTGAGAGAGACTTCAGTTGTTTTCTCAGCTCAGTGGGCCATGTTGGCATCAGTGTCATTGTGCAATTAGTGCAGGGGACATCTGATCTTTGACACGATCAGTGCTGAGGCAGTGGATACATAGCTTGTGTTTGCCCTCAGTTTCCAGAGAGCAATATTCTTAGATATTGGCTGCACAAGCATGAAACCTGTAGCATGGCTGTTATTGAAATTGTGTTTTTATCAGTTACTTAATGTCAATGATCCCTGTTCAACCTGTAGTTCCCCAATTGTTTAAGTCCTTGGATCTAACTATCTCAAACTTTTACTGGAAAAAAAAACCACCCAGAATTAAACTTACCACACTACAGAACTCAAAGACCCATGGAGGTATAGACGCTGCAAATTTTTACCACTATTTTCTCGCTAATCATTTATTTCATTTACATTTATGCCATTTGGCAGACGCCCTTATCCTTATTTGAGGGGGGTAGAAGGGAAAAAGATGAGGGACAAAAGGGAAGAAGGAAAAAGAGAAAAGAAATAGGACCAATTAGAGAAAAATGAGGAAGAGAAAGAAAAAATAAAGAGAAACAAGTGATTTATATGAATCTGTTTTGTATTTTTTCCTCAGAAAAAGAGCTTTCTATGTAAAACTCAGTTAAACCTGCCAACAAGATGACCTTGGTTCGAGTCCCACCACAAACATCAATCAAATATTGAAATAACAACTGAATGACAGCAGAAATGTTGCTGCTGTTATAAAAATGGCATAATTACATAATTCATCACCACAGTTCGCTTCTGTGTAGTTTGATAATGATATTGGGGATTTAATTCAATGCATAATATGGCTTTTCTCTATGTATGTACTGTTATGAAAGTCTTTTTACAAAATTATGATGTTAACCACCCAGGCTCACAGAGTGATTACTGAAGCAAAAGTGTGATATAAATCCACTGATAAACAAACAAATACACCAGATTAAGAATAATACAGTACAATACACACACCATAACAATAAACACAAGTGATAAATTATTATAAAATATGAAGATATGTGTATATAAGACTATAAACAAAAAAACAAAAAATACTACAACTATTTACACATTACACTTCCATACATAATGTCACGATTCAAGGTTGAGGCGGAAGCAATCGCAGATATACAACGTTTTATTTAAACAAACAAACAACAAAACAAAGACACTATGACAACTTGGAAAAATACTGTGGCAAGAAACAAAACACGGTAACATGGAACACGGTAGTCTAAGACAAACGTAAGACAGAGAAGTAGTGCAAACAATGGCTATATATAAGTGTGCTAATTAACAGAAACGTGATTCTGGTGCAGGTGGTCATGTGACATGTAGTACAGTGCAGTGGCTGATGGGAACTGAAGTCCAGAGTTACCTCCTTGATGTATGACAGTACCCCCCCCCAGCAAGAAAGCTTCTCCCGGAGCACCCAAAAATGCACTCCCTCCATCTGATGGTCCTGGCCCCTTGGGCAAAATGTCCCCAGTAGGACTGAAAGCAGAGCGACGTCCTCGGTGAAACAGGAAAGCAAAGCAACATCCTAATCAAAACAGGAAAGCAGAGCGACGTCCTCAACGGGGCTGGAGCTCAGAGCGACGTCTGCATGGCAGGACAACTTCCTCTGCAGGACAGGAGAGGGGAGCGATGTTCTCCGCGAGGCCCGAGGGAAGCTCCAAGATTTCCATGAGGCCATAGAAGGGAGCAAGGTTCTCCGTGAGGCCAGGGAGAGGAGCGAGATTCTCTGCAAGGCCAAAGGGAGGAACGATGCTCTCCGCGGAGCATGAGGGGGGAACGATGTCCTCCGTGGAGCAGGAAGGGGGAGTGACATACAGCGCTCAGCAAAGAAGAGGAACGACGTCTTCAGTGGAACATGGAGGGAGAGCGACGTCATCAGTGAAGCAGGATGGCAGAGCGACAACCTCAGCTGAGCAGGAAGACAGAGAAGAGAGGGGAGCACCTGGGTCTTCAACCAACCCAGGTGACTGAGCGGCGTCCTCAGCTGACCCGAAAAGCTGAGCGGCGTCCTCAGATGAGCAGGGAAGCTGACCTTCATTCTCCGCTGACTCCGTTTGCTGAACTAGATCCATTATAGGGGACGGAGAGTGGGAGATGATACTAGCCCCGACCACAGACTCCCACTTGTACCCGGACTCCTCCTCCTGTTGGCGTGGTGTGGCGTAGTCCTCCGTGAACATAGGTGGTAGATTGAAACCCAGGTAATTCCTGGCGACCTGCTGCTTACGTAGCGCAGTTTGGTGCTCCTCCTCCTGTTGTAGCGTAGCGAAGTACTCCGTGAACATAGGTGGCATGGTGACACCCAGTGATAGTGATCTGCTGCTTCCGTTGAAGGTCTTACGTTCTGTCATGATTCAAGGTTGTGGCGGAAGCAATCGCAGATATACAACGTTTTATTTAAACAAACAAACTTTCCCATGTTGGGTTCCCGCCCGGTGCTGGACCTGGAAAAAAAAATCCTGCAACGAAAGGAAACATCGTGTTACCCTGGCTTTAACGTCTTTGTCCTTGGCCATCCACTGCAGTGGAGCATGGTCTGTCACCAGAATGAAGTGCCGACCGGCCAGGTAGTAGCGCAGCTCCTCGATGGCCCACTTTATTGCCAGGGCCTCTCTTTCCATGGCAACATAACTTCTCTCAGCTGGGGACAGCTTCCTGCCGATGTAGAGGACCGGGTGCTCTTCTCTGTCGAAGGTCTGTGAGAGGACAGCCTGGTCTCGGATGCATCGCTGTGTACGGTGAATGTAAGGGCAAAGTCCAGGTTACGCAGCACTGGGGCACTGGTGAGAGCCTCTTTCAGGGCTCTGAACCCCCACTCTGCCTCTGCAGACCATTTCACGGGCTACTCGGTCGATCCTCCCCTGCATCTCCTGCACGTAGTCGATGACTGAGCAGAACAGGAAGGGCTGTTCTTCCCATGCTTCCTATGCCACGTCCAGTAGTCCTCAAGGTCACCGTCCAAAGAGGAGCTCGAAGTGAGTGAAGCCCCTGGATGTTTGGGGGCACTCCCAGATGGCGAGGAGGACGTAAGGCAGGAGGAGGTCCCAGTTCCCAGTAGATGAGGACATCTGCCACCCGGTGCAGCATCCGCTTCAAGGTTTGGTTAAACCTTTCGACGAGCCCATCGATTTGCGTGTGGTAGACGGACGTCTTCAGATGTTTTATCTGCAACAGCCGACACAGATCAGACATTAGTTTGGACACAAAAAAAGGCGTACCTTAGTCTGTCAGAATGTCCTTTGGAATCCCCACACAGCTGAACAGGAGCACCAGTTCTCTAATGAGGTTGCGGAAGGTGGCTTTGCATAGTGGCACTGGTACCGGGTGGCGTAGTCCATAATGACCAGTATGTACTCATGCCCCGGGGCGGATTTGCTGATCCTCTCGAAGAAGATGCCTATGATGGGAAGAGGGATAAGGGGCGCCGGCAGGGGCTTCCTTGCACTGGGGGCACTGTTGGCAGAAGCTCCGGACCTCTGTGTCCATCTCCGGCCAGACAAAGTGGTCTTTCAGTTTCTCCAGGGTGTTTTGTTCCCCCAGGTGGCCCCTGAGTGGATGGGCATGGCGCCGGTGCATCAGTGTTTGCGTTCTTGTCTTGGGGACTACCAAGAGATCCACGATTTTCCCTCTGCGGCTGGTCCAGTGGTACAGCAGGCCTCCCCTGACTAGAAGGTAGGAGAAGGGGAGTCTCTGGTCCGGACTCTGGTCGACCCGCTCGATCTGACACACCTGGGCCCAGCAATGCTTCAGGTGGTCATCCTCTTTCTGCTCCCGGCCAAAGTTCCCCTGCCAGTTCACCTGTTGAAACACAGATGAGATTGGGTTAGGGTGTGTGTGGCTCACCTCTTGCCACAGTGTCGTCCTCGCCTCGGGCTATGTAGGCCTGCTGCACTCATGCTTCCTTCACTTGCTTGGGTGCTTTTTGCGGGTCCAGCGTGTGGTGGGCACACCCTGCCAGCCAGGGATTCTGGGCCTTCTTTGGCGTCCCCCGGTCCGGCTCTATCGGCATGGGCTCAACCCTGGTCGTCCTGCAGGCAGGCGGGTCAAGGGTGGCGGGACCCTTCTAGGTGGGCTAAGGGTTCACTTCCTCTTCATTCCTCATAGTCTGCTGCTTCCTCCGGAGAGAGGGCGTAGTATGCCGCGTGCTCTATGCCGAGGGCATAGTATGCCGCACGTCTCTTCAGCACCACAGTGCCAGTCATGACTTTGAGACATGTTGCGACCATCAAATTCAAAATTACCTTATTTTTTCCTAAAATTGTACATTTCCTCAGTTTAAACATTTCATATGTTTTCTATGTTCTATTGTGAATAACATATGGGTATATGATATTTGCAAATCACTGCATTCTGTTTTTATTTACATTTTACCCAGCATCCCAACTGTTTTGGAATTGGGATTGTGACGTGTTGTTCATGAACATGCATTTGACTGCACATGTACTGCAACATCCCCATAGGTTCTGTACAGTAAACAAAAATGATTAGTTCATGTCTTTAGTCTTTGGGTTCAAGTCGTTCGTTCTTCCAGTGACCACCCCCTAGGCAGTGCACCATGTAATACTGGAAACAGAAATAATTAGTTTATCTCTAGAGTCTTCGGGTTCGAGTCATTTGTTCATCCCGTCACAGCACCACTGCATTCAGCCTATGGGGCGGTCACGGGATGAACAAACGACTCGAGCCCGAAGATGTGTGACGTGACAAAAAGAACAACTTGGATCAGAAGGTGAGGTGAACTAACAGACTGCATTGCCTGAAGACCGGATAAACTATTAATTAATCATTTCTGTTTCTTATAATTTGGCCTTGGTTGCATTAGCCTATAGTTTATTTTTTATTTCAAACGTGATCAATGCTTGCGTAAGTACTAGATGTGTTGGGGAATTTAACATTTTAATTATATTCTGCTATAATGAACAAAATGAGTCGCAAAAAGATTTGCTGAATGAGATTCAAAGATTTCCATCACTACTATATAAGGCAATTAATTCTATTTCTTTTTTTATTTACTCCAGCCACTGCTCTTTTGTTAGAATCTCTGTGTTTGGACAGTAAATAGTGCCCTTGTATTGGCTAGGTCCAGTCTCTGCTGTCCTGTAGTGACCACAGTTTTTTGCAAGTCTTGGCCTCCATTTTTCTAATATACTGTATGCATGTGGCTGGATGGCAGAAGCTGGAGGAACACTGCTGGGTTGATGTGAGCATCTCATTAGGTTGGGGAGCAAGCATGATGAAAGTGCTAGGCCCAATGGGATTAACATGAGCTGGCTCCATGAAGCCTGGAGGTCGAGGAAGCAGCTGTTTCTGGGGTGCCTGTTTTGGTCTGGCCCTCTCAGGTAGGTCTGGGGGGATGTGGATATGATGCGCCTCTTATATCTTGCTTGACTTTTATCTGTAACATTAAAAACACTGTGTCAATTGACCCTCCGTGGCGACAGGCCGACAGCTGGCGTACAAGAAGTAAAGAGCGCTCCACCCGTGACTGCCACTGTGGTGCTGAAGAGACAGCTCTGCTTTAGCACCACCAATGTTTTGGACAGCCGGAGAGCGGGGGGCTGCGGGGCGGGGCTGCCAACACACACACGGCTGATAAACAGCGCGGCAATTCTCCACCATATAAAAGTATAAAAGGACGATTCTCCGCTCACAAAGGGACAGAGAGCCCCCGAGGCATGCATGATAATCTGTCTTGTGTCTATTGTAGAGAATTTGGAGGAAACTGAGGATTTCACCCCCTGGTTGCACCCGCGGCACTGGCTGATTGCAGAACGGGATATCGGCCCCTTGGAAAACCCCCAGCACGGCCCCGGCAGCCCCGTGGACATCACCAGCACCCGAGCACTCCAACCCACTTTGCACCTCACACCCTCACTGCACTTAAATAAACTATGCACGTTTGCCTCAGAAACGGCCTCCTGTGTGTCTGTGCTCAGCCCACCGCTATCTAGGCTCACTACACCCTCTTAAACAGGTCATGCCACTTCAGCTTCAGAGGGCTATGCTCCTTTTAAAAATAAACACTGATCATATCACACTGCACGGACTGCAACATTGACATGTTTTCTCTCAAAGTTGTACAAATTCTACCATTATGATTTTAAAACAGCCCTGGTTTCTTTCAATTTCCATTTGTACTGTACCATCTTAGTTTTTTGTTTGGTTATTTTTGCCCATGACTTGCCCACTGTAGGTTCTGACCAACGTCTATGAAGCTTTGAGACAATAGGCAAAGTGAAAGCTAAATTCAGCATGTTGAATAATAATTAGAGATGCACCGATACTAAATTTCTCAGCCAATACCGATAGCCGATTATTCAGAGTGATATCGGCCGATACGGATACTGATAGTTCTGCCTTTTATGCCTTCTTTTAAATTAATAATAATTAATTCCACAATTATGAAAGAAATGCAAATAAAAACTTTATACTCTGAAAGTTCTCAACAAGTTGTTTCATAGTAACAGGTCTCATAAACAGAAAATGAAACTCAAATGTCTCAAAATGTCTCAAATAAATATTAACACATTAACTAAATTCTGAAGATTAAAGTAAGATTTCTTAACTTACGGAATGTTATTAATTCATATTAACAGAATTAATTGACTGAATTCTGAAAAAAAAAAAATATGATACTGAAAAAAAATTGCCTGAATGACTGAAAAAAAACAAACTCCTAGGCTCACATTCACTCACCACAAGCAAAAGCATCTCTACTTCATCACTGAACAACAAACTGGTAAAACATAATATAAACTTTTTTATATATTAACATTAACTGGATATGAAATACAAATATTTTATAATATGTATTAAATCTACAAATATATTTTTCTGTGCAATATATACTTGTCAACTCATCTTCATTTAAATCAACAGTGTACTTGCAGTGTAATTCAACGCAAGCAGCGCAAGCACTGCGGAAAAAAATGAATTAGACTCGACAACGAAACTTCTGTTTACTGCTGCAGCATGCGGTGTAAAATTTTAGCAGTGCAGGGCCTACAAACTCCAATTTTGTTGTCGTTCCACACAAAAGACATACACACAGCATAAAATTGATGTGTTTTCCCGCCCTCTTTTGATTGATAGGATATAATTGGCCCTGACCATTGGAAAAATTGCCTTTATCAGCCGATACCAATTATCGGCCGATACATCGGTGCATCTCTAATAATAATAAAATTATCATATATAATAATGAAATAAGTTAAAACAGACAATACAACATAAAGGTGTACAGTTACTATACAGTTATTGTCTCAAAGCTTCATAGACACTGGTCAGAACCTACAGTGGGCAAGTTAAAATTATAAATTGAACTTCATTATAACAAGTGTTTTAATGTTTATAACAAGCGGAAGCTGTTTTCATCATTTCATCACAGCATATAACTGTGTGAACATGGCGCAGGAGAGTATGACATATTACACTCACTGTTTACAAAAGCTTCCCCAGATTACCGTGAATGATGTTAATCATATTGTGAGGCAGTCAGCTGTGAAACCCAACAGTAAGAAGGAGAAGGGCTTCAATAATTTTTTTTATTATTTTGTATGTAATATTTCGAGTTACATCGACAACTTTGAGGGTGAGTATTCTCATGCTATATCCGACTAGAGAATCTAGCTAACTCTCTATTTCTGACCATTCATACCTGTCTTAGCATTATTTGTATTTATTTATCTAATTAAAATTTACTTCATACAATAATTTATCTGCACTTGCATCCACCTTCTCCTCCAGTCCATGACAACATGAGTATGTGCTTCACTGTAATGATACTTTTTTGAGTATAGTAAAATCATAGTACTTTTACTTGAGTTTTTCTTAAATAAAACATTAACCTTTATTACATTTCATTTTAATCAAGGTTGCAGAGTAAAAAATATATATATATATAAAGATGCATTTAAACATGGAAGACTCTAAGAGTTGAACTTTGAGGAGGTCTCACATAGCAGGACACAGTAATGTTCAACCGAACTACTGTCTTCCCCCATTGATACTTTAATTTTCAAATAATTGAAATGTCAACTCTGGAGAACACATTATAATGTGATACAATAACAAAACAGGTTAATTTGCATTTTCATACACTTTTAATATAGTAAAAGTTCTACATATACCTCGATATCCCTTTTTTTCTTTGAAACCATTTTGATAGGGAACTAGTTGAGGTGCTGATGACATGAAATAATAATATTAAATGGCAATGGCAAGATGTAATAGTGGTATTTTTTGTTACATTTATGTTGCCATTGGTTTGTGAAGGTTATAATATTAATTTAACAGCTCAGTGTTGAGTTTACAATTGAGTTTACAATTGCTGTTTCAAATCTTTTTTCAATTTAATTATTTTCTGGAGTCAGCTAGACTTGAGTCCTACTCAGCCCCTTTTGGACTCGGACTCGATTGACTAAGGACTTGGTCTCGACTCAAACTCAACAAAGGTGGACTCAAACACTACAGAATGGTGCAAAAAAATAAAAAATAAAAAAATAAATAAAAGAGTGAGAGAGTAACAGTTCTCGTACTGTAAGAGAGGTCAGACAAAAATTTTGAAATTCGGTTAAGCTGCTAAGAAAGGTATAGCATTCCCTCCAAGATTTTGTGATCCCAGAAATGAATGAAAAATCAAGCAAACTTCACAATATTTGAAGGAGCTTGCAATTTTACAAAATTGCTGCAGATGGGCCAAGACGCATTATGTGATGCCTTCACAATGCGCATTCAGCCAAAACCCTCTTTGATTCATGTTCATCGAACAGGAGTAGAGCTGAAAGGTCTCATTTACCATTTAGGAGAAGCAATGTGTGCTCTTTGACATCGTGGCTATATATCTGCAGTGAAAGCTCTTGACTGTCTGGATCTGCAAAACAATTCAGATTCACAGGCAGCATGGCAGATCATGGATCACCAGTCCCTCCAGGATTTTGCAACCACATTCAGCCAAAGCCCTCTTTGATTCACATGCACTGAACATGAGTACAGCAAAAAGGTCTCATTTACCAACAAACATCAGTGTAAAAGGCTGTGCAAAACAATTTCATGCAATGATGAATGAAGTCAACTAGCTGACATAAAGGCTAGTCCTCAAAATATATTTGATGTTTTGTTTTTTTTTTTTTTATCTTGATTCTGTCTTGAGGTCTTAAGTCTTGGCTAGTCTTGGTCTTAGGCTTATCTTGGTCTTGTGGTGGACAGTGGTGACCTTGACTACAGCTCTAATATGGAACTTGTGCCTGACAGTTCTGTACAGCATCCTTTTTTATTAACTCATCAGTAAGTATTACCTTATGTGCATTAATATGAATACCATTCAGATTTCAGCAGGCATGGGTAATTTACAGCTACTTTGAATGTATCACAGTAAAACGTTGCACAGTACATGTGAAGCTGTAAGTCATATTCAACTATTACCTTCGTAGGCATTCAAAGCCTTAGCTCCTTCACCTAGGAAATAAGCTGCATGTTCATCCACAAAGGTTGCCATAAGCTTTCATTCTACAACACTTTAATTAATGCCATGGTTATTAAATTTTTTACATTAAAAGATCTAGGAGACCGCAGTACGTGTTAGTTAATTATTAGGATCTCATACTTGCAAATGGTTTACATGAATCTTCTACAACCCCTGGCAAAAAAAATTATGGAATCATCATCACTCTGCAAATAAACAAATCAAAGATATGGCACACAAACCATTTTTGTTTAATATCTGAACATACATCAAACAAACTAAATTAAATCGTTTTAATTAATGGCATATTTTTTCCAGATAAAGTAGAGGGAAAAATTATGGAATCATCAGCAGAAAAATCACAATGTGACAATCTGACATAATCTTATTAAATATGTCATAATCTGTTTTTGTTAACATGATAATTAAATGTGAACTACTCATATTAAATTTGGAAACAGTAGAAAATGTGGGAAATGGGAAAAAGTGGATAAATGTAGAAAAAGTGCACACATCCATAAAAGCATGCTTCTACTGCCATCAGGTGGTCCTTTAATTTAATGACATCATTATTTAGGCTGCTGTTAGATACAGACCCGCTAATAATTTAAGACTTCTCTGAATAAGCCATAGAATGATGAGGTCAGACCAAATACTTCTGGGAGATACTGGTCTGGACATGGCCTTTTTATCAGGCTGAATGTCTGCCTGACCTTATCAGAGGTACTCTGAGACAACACCTCCCCAGCTAGCATTTAAAGCAAAAAGGTTAATGGTAGGAGTCTGGAGTCTGAATGAAGGTCATGGGGAGAGTTTGTACCTTCCTAGTGGCTCCCACAGAGGAAAAAGAGTATCTTCAAGATTACTGCTAGGAGTGATGAGAGTCATTCTCAGCTTTGTTAGTCTTCCACCCAAAAACATCACAACACAAATGTAAAATTATGCACTGAATTTTGGATGAATACTATTTTCACATCTACCAAGCTAAAATAAGCAACAAGATATATACACATATATTTATGCTGTTATATACAGTCATCAAATGTGTATATTTGTGAAGATAACAATAGCCTACAAGCTATATTACTTTTAAAATAGAGATAATTTGCATGTGGTTGGTAACTGTATGATATCTTGAAACATCTGATTTTTTATTTTATTTCCATGCTTAATGTATACCAAAGTCACATTTAGTGTAAGAATGTGTTGCAGAAATATACAGTCTATACTTTAGTCCATCTCCATTAGTATGTCATGTGCAAATGTCAGAGACAACCCTATTGTTTTCTATTAAATGGGCATTCAGTACTTATTGTTAAACAGCCATGCAGTACTTATGCAGGTCAATATTACATGCAAAATTACAAATTAAATATTTACAGATTTCATACTGTTTTTACTGTTGAAGTCCTTTGTGTGATTTATGAACAATAACAATAATGAACAATAATGATGGTAAAATGTACTTAGAAGAAAATTAGATGCAATCACTCTTTATTAACAGTAAAAAAAAATATAGTATGAAATCTGTATATATTTTTGTAATATTTAACTTTATTGAATTGCAATAATAAGTACTGTATGAGTGTTTGAAAATGGAATTATGTAATCAAAGACATGTTTTCTTAAATTCACCTCAAGGGGTGCTATAATTCATATTAGAGAAATGTACTAATAATTATTGTTATTTATTGTTATTATTTTCAGCAGTGCTCAAAAATTTCTAACTTGGTGCCGCAATTTTGCAATCAGAGACATAATATGCACCACTGATCTGGAACTGTTATGCATTTCATTGCGAACAAATTACTTACCAAGGGAATTTACAAACATTTTTGTTTTTGTTGTGTACAGTCCACACAGGAAAATCCGCAGTGTTGAATTAACACCTAGAGCAGGGGTGTCCAGACTTTTTTCACTGAGGGCCACATACAGAAAAATATCCAAAGGGCTGGCCCACTCACTAGAGATGAAGTATATTGCCTCACCTCTAGTGTATTGAAGTTAGTAAGATCAATCAAATGTAGGTAAATTATGCTTGACAATTGAATATGCTTAAAGGGGGGGGGGGGGGACAGCCTACATCACAACTTTCCATTAATGAGTTTTCATATTTTTGTTACAAAAATATGCAGTTCATTCTCAAAACAGCAACGTCAGATTGCTTCTTAGTCAGGATGGTGATCCCCCTTCACAGCCTTGTATAAAATGGTAAAAAATAAGGGGGAAAGGGGCTGGCTATATTTAAGCTTATTATAAGTTATTGGGCTTGTTAACATCAAAGTTTATTAGAAAATTTTAATGTTGGAAAATTTTAATTGACTGAATTTATTAAATAATTGAGCTTATTGACGCTTGAATACTGTGTAATATATATTTTTAACTCACCTATAGTGGGACCAGTGTTGCTGCAACAATGTTCCCGATATAGCTGAGTTAAAAAAAATAATAATAAAAAAATAGGTCCCCGTATTCAGCATCAACATCAGATAGAAAAGCTTGAAATTCTCTGTGGTACAGCCCTCGTGCTCGAATTTCGTTGACTCTTTTCACAACAGTGTTCATCACATCCTCAAGCTGGACTGTCTTGGCACAGAGGGCTTCTTGGTGCATTTACAGTGCATTTTAACAGCCTCACCTCCACTTTCTTTCACACTGGCACACACCATAGAGGCCATTCCTTTTCGCTCGCCTGTCGTAGCTGGAGCACCATCTATTGTAACTACACATAGCTTGTACCATTTAAGTTCCATCTTGTCAGTTGCATTTGACACAGCTTCAAAAATGTCCTTACTTATTGTTGTGCCCTTTAGACTCCTAAGATCAAGCAGCTCCACCGTAATGCAAAAGTTATCATCAACTCACCGCAAAAAAAATTAATAACTGTGCAATGTCTGTGGCATCTGTGCTCTCATCACATGGAATCGAGTAAAAATCAAAAGCACAATCTTTATCTGACACTTGATGTTTTAAATTAGCTGACAAGTCTTCGATTCTCCATACAACTGTGTTTCTGGACATGCTCACGTTGTTGAATTCTTTTCTGGGCACATTATTCCTGCTACTTTAATAATTCACCGTTTTATGAAGTCCCCATCTGAGAAAGGTTTCCCATGTCAGGCAATGAGTTGAGCTACTACGTAGCTGGTTACTGTGGCATTTTCTTGTATTTTGTTAGCACGGGAAAATACTGTTGTTGAGCTAGCAGGCTAGCTGCCATTTACTCAACTTTCTCTTGTCGCTCAGCACCAGTGTAGGATGAGTATGATGTTTGATTTCATAGTGTCAGTGTACATTATACTCTTTCATCACTGCAACAGTTTCATTGCAAATCAAACAGACACAATTCCCCTTGACTTTTATGAAGAAATATTCATTTTTCCATTTTCTGCACTCATTTGCTATCTTTCCTTGGTTCTGCCATTTTTGGTCAATCCCGGAATAATTTTATGTTATTATCCTTGTTTTGTGGATATGCCTTGTTCAAGACAGTAGCTCCACCTAGTGTTAAAACTGAGAAGTACAATACAGTCAAGTGCAAGCTTTATGAGTGGTCCATATGCCATTATATTTTTAGAATTTGCTGCCGGCCAATTAAAAATGGACCACGGGCCGCATTAGGCCCACGGGCCGTAGTTTGGACACCTCTGGAATAGCCCTTCTGCAAAACAAACATCTGATTGCCACTCACACACCCAAATGCACACACATGCACATACACCAGTACACAATAAAGCACCATGTTGCACTACAGTTACATAACATTTTCCTGCAGGTGCTCCCATTATCTAAAATCACATTCTCCTCTGTCCACATAACCTAAATATCTGTCATACTGTCTGTATTTTGTAGTGCATCATACAATAAATAGAATAAATGTCCTACTGACACTTCCTCTAAGGTCCCAACTATGGGATACCATAGCCCAACTATATGGTACATCAATATTAAGTAGAAGAGGAAAGAAAAGCAGAAAGGGATGGGCTGGTGAGAGTCTCTCTCTCTCTCTCTCTCTCTCTCTCTCTCTCTCTCTCTCTCTCTCTCTCTCTCTCTCTCTCTCTCTCTCTCTCTCTCTCTCTCTCCCCCTCTCTCTCTGATAGATCCACACCCTGGTGGCAATGCAGAAGCACAGACGCAGCAAACACACACGCACAACCTCACTCTCTCGCCTTCCCTGCTTGTGGAAACAGCCCTGTTGTACCACACGGTAAGGCCTTCTCTATTCATTTCATTTACTGATATCTCTATGTAAATATTCAAGAAAGCAAAAACAATCAGGGACCTAAGATTGCATATGCAGGAAAATGTGCGTTATTTTGCAGTTGGTTGAGAGGGAGGCAGATATAAGAGGCAGAGGTATGTATGCAGACAATATGGAGATGGAGAGTCAGGCAATGAGCAGGTTTAAGCTTTCTGCACTCTACTATGTAGCACATTAGAACTGATGACTATTGCAGCAGAGAAGGGTGTGGGGTGCCATTAAAGAGCATTTGGTGGCATGAATAAAGCAGAATAGGGAGAACAAGGAGTAGTATGTAGGGAAAGAGAGACCGACAATTAGAGAAGTGAGAGAAACTTACTACATAAAGATGTGTTAGGCACAAAGGAACATAGATGCAGCAGTTTTGTGTGAGATCATGTCATGTATGTAAAGAACCAGAATCCAGCACTGCTTATTCAAATATGTTTATTGCGAAACATATATATCATAGAGCAGATCCCAAAACTATATTATTTAATTTATTATTTATTGCAATAATTCCTATCCACCTTGTGAAAATACAACATATAAATAAGAACAAGACACATTTTCAGTACATGTCAATGGGTGACATTATTTTAAGTTGTTTTAAGGATACAAATCAAGGTCAAAGCTTTGCAATTTCCAGTAAAATTTACTACCTCTCTTGACAGCTAGCATGTCTGACAAGCCAGATCTCACAGAGATTGCCAGGTTTGACAAAACCAAGCTGAAGAAGACGGAGACAAAAGAGAAGAACCCTCTGCCCACCAAAGAAAGTGAGTAAATTCCAGAGAACAGTATTCACTGTGTCCTGTTGGTTTGGGGTGTGGTACGGAAATCTGCTGAAGCTTTCTCTCTTCAGTTGCAATGCTTTGTCCATCCTGTCTTTTCTCACACTTTAGCTTCCTCATTCATAATTTTTTCTGATCGTTCCCCCTAAACTGTGTTCTTTTACACACACATAAGTCTGCATTCTGCATGTAGCATCCTAGCCCCCCTCACCCACAAACTCTCATGTCAGCAGATAGGTGTCAACTCAACTTCTGCCAAAATCCTCCATCAGCAATGCAGCACAGACTCTGGCAAATTTCAGAAATACATTTATATAATAAATAATAATCATATTTGTTATAATATTCCCTGAGAAAAATGGAGACTGTCACTAATACAGACAAAACTCACTTTGTTTCACAGCTATTGAACAGGAGAGAAAAGGAGATACAAGCCCCTAACCTGATGGAGAAGAGGAGAGTCAAACACAGCAGATGCTCCTTTGGTGGCATATTATTAAATATGAACTATTTATGTTTATTTTTTAAGCTTAGTGAGTACTACTGTCCCTTGTGATGCATGGTTATCATGGCGATTGAGGTCACGGTCGGGAAAACAAGACATGGAGTGATCTTTTAACAAGGATCTTTTTAAAAAATTCTGTTAATAACAATTTTCGAAATAAAAATCTTCATGAAATAAACACAAATATGAAAACACAGTAATGTATGTGGTTGCAAATTTTTAAAACATGCAGTAATACTTCTAATTAAATACTTCAGTATCATTTTCTATCTTAAATAATTCAGGGATTAATACTATTAGGCTTGGGAATGTGATGACAGGTCATTTCCTGGCTAGGCTGGCTATATGACTAGGTCATATAGCCAGCCTAGCTAGAAAATAAGTGCTCATACATACTGGGTGCTCTGAGTGTTTTGAGCCATTATAGTGGTAGGCTGCTGGTGTCACAGCAGCACCCAGAACAATCTAAAATGGACTGCACACTACAGGTGCATCTCAAAAAGTTAGAATATCATGGAAAAGTTCATTTTTAAAAAAAATGGAACTTAATATAGTCTAGATTCATTACACATAGTGAAATATTTCAAGCCTTTTTTTGTTTTAATATTGATGACTATGGCTTACAGCTCATGAAAACCAAAAATTCAGTATCTCAAAATAATAGAATATAGAATTTAGAATACAGAAATGTTGACCTGAGAAGAGCTCTAATCATCTAATTAACTCAAAACACCTGCAAAGGTTTCCTGAGCCTTTAATCTCTCAGTCTGGTTCAGTACACACTAGGACAGCTGTGGCTCAGTTGGTAGAGCAGGTTCTCCACTAATCGTAAGGTTGGTGGTTTGATTCCTGGCCCACATGACTCCGCATGCCAAAGTGTCCTTGGGCAAGACACTGAACCCCAAGTTGCTCCTGATGGTAAGTTAGCGCCTTGCATGGCAGCTCTGCTACCACTGGTGTGTGTGTGTGTGTGAATGGGTGAATGAGACACGGTGTGAAGCGCTTTGGAACCATTAAGGTTAAAAAAAAATAAAAATTAAGTGCTATGTAAGTGCAGACCATTTACCATGCACACACTATTCAGATGAAGGTCAATTTTGCATTTCATTTGGAAATCAATGTCCCAGAGTCTGGAGGAAGAGTAGAGAGGCACAGAATCCAAATCCAATGTGACGTTCCCACAGTTAGTGATGATTTGCTGTGCCATGTGATCAGCTGTGGTTTCTTAAATTGAGAGTCAATGCAGCATCTACCAGGAGATTTTAGAGCACTTCATGCTTCCATCTGCTGAAAAGCCTTATGATGCTGGAGATGCTGATTTCCTTTTCCTTCAGGACTTGGCACCTGCCCACAGTGCCAAAACTACTAGTAACTGGTTGGCTGTCCATGTTATTACTGTGTTTGATTGGCCAGCCAACTCGCCTGACCTGAACCCCATAGAGAATCTATGAGAGACACCAGGCCTAACAATATAGATGAGCTGAAGGCCACTATCAAAGCAACCTGGGCTTCCAAAACACCTGAGCAGTGTCACAGGATGATTGCCTCCGTGCCATGCCACATTGATGCAGTAATTAGTGCAAAGGGAGCACCGACAAAGTATTGAGTGCATAAATTAACATACTTTTCAGAAGGTCGACAGTTCTGAATTATGAATTATTTATTCTAATATTTTGAGATACTGGATTTTTTATTTCCATGAGCTGTAAGCAGTAATCATCGAGATTAAAACAAAAAAGCCTTCAAATATTTCAGTTTATGTATAATTAATCTAGAATATATGGAAGTTTAACTTTTTGAATTCAATTAGAGAAAAAAACATATTTTTCAACAATATTATATTTTTAGATGCACCTTTACAGTACATCAGCCTAACATTTATCATAATAATGAATCTCACTACTAACATATCACCACGTCATTGTTCAACCTCACCTGTGACCCTGCCTCTCCTGTGCTGTCTGAGCTACTACCTGGCATCACTGCTTCTGTCACCTGACCTGACAAAATAACACATTGATGCATGCCACATGAACATTGAGGAAAAACATTTATGGCTTAGTTAAGTATTATTATTACCATTATTGTTGACTCTACACATTAGCAATCGAGAAAATATTTTAAGTGATTTACACTTTGACTTGTTGTAAAGTAGCTCCTAATGTCCACTCGTGTGTGTGTGTGTGTGTGTGTGTGTGTGTGTGTGTGTGTGTGTGTGTGTGTGTGTGTGTGTTTTGCAATTAGGCTAATTTGGTGATATGCTGAGTCAGGATGGCAGCGAAAAACATAAAAGTGGACATTAGGAGCTACTTTATAACAAGTCAAAGTATACACACACACAAACTAACGTACAGGCTTGCCACTCATCACGGAAATACATTGTCATGTTTTGAAAAAAATACACTGTCCCTGAATCAGTATGAGATGCGATTTGTCCCATATTTTCATGCACAAAACAGAACTGTTGGTATAAGGATGGTGTCTTCCTCACAATCATCATGCATGATGTGCATCTAGTTGACGGAGCATTGGCATGTTGTACAACCGGATGTACTTATAGCCTCACACATATTAGCAAGATACGCCTTGCCCAAGGGCCCAACAGTGGCAGCTTGGCAGTGCAGGGGCTTGAACCCTGACCTTCCAGTCAGTAAATCAGAGCCTTGACCGCTAAAAAAAAACACTACTCAAAGTGTGTGACCCAAAGCTATAATGCCGACAAACAGGTACAAATTACAATATTCTGTCTGTCTCTCTGTCTGTCCATCTGTCTGTCCTATCTATCTATTTGTCTGTCTATCCATCTATCTGTCCTTCTATCTATCTGTCTGTCCATCTGTCTGTCGTTTATCTATCTATTTATGTATCTGTTTGTCTGTCTATCCATCTGTCTCCTCTAGCACCTCTGTAAGATCAGAGACAGAGGTGCTTGGCTGGCTGATTAACTGCTGCATTGTTCTGTCTGCTGCTGTGATGTTGTCCTAGATTTGGTCTAGTTTCAGCATGATTCACCAATCCAAACTCTCAAATAACTTGTAGATTTGTGTCCAGAATTTGTTATGAAACATCAATGACATTACTAACAGCAACGACAAACTACAGCAATGAAAAAAATGAACACTGCCATAAGTCTGTTTGGGAGACAACTGATAAAACTGACTGTAAGATAATTATTATGAAATTAAATAATCACCATCTCGAAGAGATTGTGGATCATTCACACTTCCTTAAAACAAGTCACAAAAACATTACAGTTCAACATCTGTATCCATGTGTATAGTTATCAAAAATATATATTTTTTTAAACTTTTTTGTACCTTGATTCTTGAATGACATCAACTTTTCCTTGTTTTCTACCATCAACTTTGATGTTTCTTACAAATGATTTGCAACTTTTATTGTACTGCCTCTTACACTCTTTGGATGTCATCAAGATACCGTGCTGGTGTCTCTGCCAAAAATTCAGTAAATTACGTTTTTCAGTACATTTCCAGATTTAACCTGTTTTTTACCAGTATCAACTATATAACTTGATTTAGTACTGAACTTACCTTTTTGGAGGATATATTTTCCAGAGGTATAAAGGCTGAGAAAACAGAAATAAACATAAATTTATATATATACATCAAGCTATTTAAAACAAGATAAATTAAAAAGCCTCTTAAATGTTGTGCCTCAGATGTACTCCCAACTCCCCACCATACTGTTCAAAGTGCTTTTGCTTTTATGAAAGATTCATATTTTGGTAACACTTTACAATAAGGTCTCATCCGTTATTGTATTAACTAACATGAACTAACAATAAGCAATACATTTGTTAAAGTATTTATTAATTTTTGTTACTATTAGTTAATAAAAATACAGTCGTTCATGGTTTGTTCATGTTAATTCACAGTGCATTAACTAATGTTAACAAATACAACTTTTGATTTTTATAATGTATGAGTAAATGTTGAAATTAACTTAATAAATGCTGTAGAAGTACTGTTCATTCTTAAGGTTAACTAAAGTAATTAGTTAATGTTAACTAATGAAACTTTAATGTAAAGTGTTACCCATACTTTTATTAAATTAAGTTGGATGTCTACTTACTTAATATTGTAATACTTAATATCGTTTTTATATTAAACCTAATAAGTATTATTTTTTGTGACATAAAGCATATAAAACTTAAATCTTAACACACGGTTTTGTTTTTAAATAAACAATTTGTAAATTGCAATTTACATTTTTAAAATTATGTATAATTAAAATATTAATTTAAATATAATTAATTTAAATGTTATTGATGTAATGCATTGGTTCTCAACCAGGGGGGCGCAGAGAGATAGGAAGGGGGGTGCAAATTGTTTTCAAGAAAAAAACACAGACAGAGCATCATTTGGGTGCTCGGTGTATTTTATTGCTTTTCAAATAGAATGTGCATAAATAAAAAAACAGCGTTCTCGCTCCCTCTGCATTTTCTTTTTGCTGGAGAGAGGCAGAGCTTAGCCTGCCTTTTATCTAGCTGTCAGTGCAGACCAAATTAGCGACTTTTCAGACCCCTTTTTTGCAAAAAAAAAAAAAAAAAAAAAAAAAAAGGGCCTAATGACAAATCTAGCGACTTTTTGGGAAAACCTTAGCAATTTTCCAAATGTCACTAGTAGTGTCCTGCAAGCGTGACGTCTTGAAACATTTTTGATCATTCATGTTCCATACCTGTCTTTATATAGTTTTATAAGTCATAAAAGTTTTTTTTTCATAAAAGTTATGAAAAGTAATTTTAAAAGTACAAGTATTACAGTATTTTAAAAATACTAAATATATCTATCTATCAAAAACATATATATATATATATATATATATATATATATATATATATATATATATATATATACGCAGTATATCACAAAAGTGAGTAATGTGGTGCTGCTAGCTTTAGCAGATACCCAGGGTCACCAACAATTAATTTCTTCAGTTTACTGAGCATTTTATATTAAACACCACAGAGAATTCTGTAACCTGCAAACTTTACAAAGCGGAGCTCGTGTAGCACTGAAGTACAACAGTGGTGCACGAGCACAAACTTATGTTTATATCCAAAATGCTCCACTGTGTGCAAGGGGTTGGTGCGACTTGCTTAAAAGGTTTAGTGTAATTTAAGTTTATTGTCATTATATGCTGTATTTGCGCGCTTACAGTGTAACTTATGTCGTTTATTATGACGGAAGTGATTTACTAGTAACAAGGCCACATTGCTCCTCACTCGCAGTATAGACGCGGTGATACACAGTTGGAGTGCAAGTAAGTTCTATAAAGTCTAATTAAAAACACTATGATCAAAAGTAAAACAGTATGTCAAGGCAGTGAGTAACAGAAACCACAAGGTGCAGTGAGAGTGAGTTTTTATTATTAATTTAGGACTGTAGTTTAATTTAGTGCTTTTTGTGCACCCTAATGCATAAATACTATTATATACTATTATATAATATAAACTTATTATACTATTATATAATATAAACTTAGTTTATATTATATTGGTATATTACTTTATATTATATATAAATATTTATTCTTTTTTTTTTTTTTTTTTTTTTTATGAATGCACAAAAAGCACTGAATTAAACTACTGTCCTAAATTAATAATGTATATTCTGGTGTGTGTCTATGTGTACTGGGTTCTTTTCAATCTTATATAACTGGACAAACAGTTGTGTAAAGTTTCAGTCTGACGTTTATACTTGTTTATGGGATTTATTTAAAGTCCCATCCCCCCACCCCCTTTGTAGAACCACTAAGGTAAAAAGGCATGGTTGAATGGTGCATACAATTTACATCAGTGATGATTAGTGAGCCCGTTCCAGAAGCATAAACCATGACACTACCTCGAGTGTGCCTTTCCAATCTGGCTTTCTGATTCTTAAGCCTCTGGTATACTTCATTTTTTTACGCGTACGCTAGCGTATGTGCACAGTCGTATGCATAGCCCAGAGTATACTCCATTTGACATGTACGCGTACACAGGCGGTCGACGCATGCGCATTACGACAACTTGCACTACCCCTCCTGGCCTGCAAGAGTCAGTGCAGAGCAGCAAAGCAGGTCTTTTGGTGTGACGGACGACAACGAAGAAGAATCACAACAACACGAAGAACCATGCTTGGGCAATCTCTCACCATGATTAGCACCCATACACAAATCATTATACACTTTAAGGCTAGAATTATACAAATGCGGGTACTTTCTAACCTGCACACGTTTCCGTCTCTTCCTTTTATTCAGTTTTTCTTCAACTACCTTGAAAATCAACGGCCGTGGGTCACTGTTGCCACCTTGTGGAACAACTAAATAGTTCGAAATAAATTCACTTGTGCGACCTGCGCGTACAAAGTCCACGCGGTTCGAAAAATCGGGCGGCGCGCGTACTCGCTGATGACGAACTTTGCGTCACGCGTACTGTACACTGTTCCTAGCGTACGCGTAAAAAGTGAAGCATACTTTCTTCTTTACTGCTGATGAGTGGGTTTGCTTATTGTGGTATGGCCTCTATATTTCTGCTCTCAAAGTTTTCTTCGAATTGTGAATCGTGATACATTCACCCCTGTCCTGTGGAGGTTGCTGATGATGTTTTAGGATTTTTCTTTGGATGTTTTTCTTTTTCAGGACACTGCAAATTTTTCAATTGAGTGGTTCTCAAATTGTTTCAGTGTGGGGGCCCCCCATGTGTAGGGTGCATCCCTTTGGGGCAACTTAGAATCGTCAAATTTTTGCAATTTTGTTTTTTTCATACTAGACTCCTTTGTATTAACTCTCTCAGCTAAGACTTTATCTATCTAAAAACAATCCATTTTAAATAGTCTTAGGTTTTTATCAGCGTGTGGCTGACAGTACTGTACAGTAGTATATCAATGGATGTCTGTTTGGTGTGTCTTAGTGTGCTTTGTATAATTGGTTTAATTTATTAATATTTCTCATTTTTATGTACATCATGGTTGAAAGGTTACAATCCCAACTTACATACAGGTAAAATAAATAAGAAAATAATAATAATAATGTAGAATCTCTCTCACACACACACCTCCCCCCGACCATCCGGAGACTTTTCTTTGGTAAATAACATGTATTAATCTGTTTATTATTTGGCTTAGATTATGTGCAGTGTCCAACATACAAATCCTTGTGTATGAGCTGTGATAGGAATGATAACTAATTAGAATGAGCATATCAATATAGCACTCAGATCTGTGTTATTACAGAAATTTAATCAGCACCTGATTAGAGAACCACTGCAAGTGCCTGCCAAATGACTAAATGTAAATGTAGACTAAAAAGCACACTGTCTGCTGAGAGGGTAATGGTTTTTTTTTTTTTTTTTTTTTTTTTGGGGGGGGGGGGGGGGGGGTAAAGCTTGTTTGCTGCAACAACAACAAAAAAAAGGCTGCAAAACGTTTGCAAATGGAGACGGAGGTAGGTAACAATCTTCAATGAATGCATTTGCTCATTTCACATGTATAACAGTGCTGGCTTTGGTTTCCAACATGAACACTGCAAAATTAAACAAACAGAAAAATAAATAAATAAACAAATAAATAAATGAAAATACAATGTAGCATAGGCTACTTCTAAAATGCATCTCGTTTAAAAAGACAGCCAAGTGAAGTGCATTTCTCTAAGGCAACAAGTCAACTAGTTTAGTCTCTCTCACAGTCATAAGACTTTATTTATTTCAATCCACACCTTATGGTTCGCTAATAACGTGTGAGGAGTCACACCTTGGTCGCCTTTGATGCCCGAACTGTATGTGATGGTTTAATGAACGCGCGACGACCATGGCGTCAGTGCTTCAAACACACAGTCGGTCGTCTGGG
Organism: Ictalurus punctatus; assembly: GCF_001660625.3. NCBI lineage: Eukaryota > Metazoa > Chordata > Actinopteri > Siluriformes > Ictaluridae > Ictalurus > Ictalurus punctatus. The sequence continues at coordinate 6,962,786 of NC_030423.2, read as the reverse complement.
CTCAAGACCCGCGCCAAGTCCTCTGCTATTTATCTTGTTTTATTACCCGACTCAACAGTCTACAAAATTCCCCACGAATACTGACCTAAGCGCGCGCTTAATGGAAAAGACATCGTTACCTAAAGTTACAACATGCCATAATACTGAAATATGACATATGAACCTTTCGCTGTGGTACTCACATGTAGGTAGTTTCAAAGATAGATAACTTTTATACAAGTTGCATGGTTAAGCTATAAAGCAGTACCACAACGCACAATGCCACCAGTTTGACTAATTAACCGCACTTGAGTTTCTCACCGTGTTTAATCAAAATGGAAAACTTTTGCCTCTAGGTAAGCTCAGACATCAGTTAATTGTACTGACTATAGACTAGTTCCCATTGCTCCTCCATCACGCCTCTCTGGAATTTTCTACAGCAGAATAAACTTCTTGTCACTTAATCGATAACTCTAGGGCGTTGGACTGTTGTTTCTTATTTTGCTGCCTCATAAATCCATTCAAAACCGATGGATTGTCGTCATAAGTGTTTGCATGTTACAGCACGACGGGCATCAAAGATCTCGGTTTAACAGGTCCTTATGTCTTTTTGACAAGTAGGTGTGAGAGTTTGGGTTTCAGCCTCTGTGAAAGCTTGATGTCGCCGATAACCAATTAATGCGGATTATCCTCACTTGCGCGTCCCACTATTGTATGAAACGGGCTCAGCCAAGTGGCTCGAGAGTTTATCTATTGTCTGACCATTAAATCAGTGCTGTTCTTAAAGTGATTTTGATTGGCTCATGATTTGCGGTTTCTGCAATTAATCTTTTCACGAAAGCCGATATGAAGTCACATTTCCATACAGAAATAATTGCAAAAGGCATCGAAAGTAGTTAGAAACAAAGCATAATTTTCCCATGCCCATTAATCTATGCCTACATTCCTTTATCCCCTAAGGATATCTTTTTTTTTTTTTTTTTCACTCGTTGGGTCTCGTCTTAACAGTTTTGAATTTTGCAAAACATTCGACTGGTCTTCCTTGTTGGAGAAAAAGCTGTTATATGGGAACTGACGAGGCCAACACATAAACCTAAATTCCGACCTATAAACGTAACATATGCCTTACACTACATCATATTTGATGGTGACAGGGTTGTGAATTATCAACAGAAATTGGCCTAAACATAAGTGTTATGTTCCAATTTCGTACTAGATTCTTTTGGTTCTATTCTTTATATGGTCCTTTTTGAATATTTTTCTTTTCTTAAATTATGCTATTTTCTGACATGAGCTAACAGAGAAGCATTATAACATTTAGAATTTAATTCCCAAGTTAGTCCCAAGATCTCTATGAAAAATTACAAAAAGTATCCATTGAATGTTGAGAAATATTTAAGGGAAATGGGATGCGCCTGCAAATTCAATGGAAAATGCTACATCTGACATTCAGAATGCCGTGTATTGTCCAAATGAACTACACAACAGCTCTATTAAACAACAGACATTATGCTCATCCATGTGTAGAACACTGTACACATTAACACAGCCTAATTGGATCTTATTATGCGTCTATAATAATAATAATAATAATAATAATAATAATAGTAGTAGTAGTAGTAGTAGTAGTAGTAGTAGTAGTAGTAGTAGTTACACCACATAACTTAAATGTTCGTAGATGGGAAAAGCAGAATATAATGAGCAGAATAAAGGGGCTATTAAGCGTCACTTTGAAGTGCGGCTGCTGTACTGTTTCCTATGTCTGAACAAATCGCCATCGAATCACTAGATTTCACAGTGAAATGTCAAAGTTGGAAAAAGCCTGTCATTCGAAGTCGGCGACAGGTATAAGTACCGTGGTCATTCGAGCCTGTCGTCAATTGCTTCGATCTCTTTATGGATTACTTCATCAGTATTTGAGCCTTGGGTCACTGAAAGAGGGCATCCCGGCAGACTCGGACTCACTAGCGTCAATGGGCTTTTGCCAGCTCCTCGCATCTTTGGTCCTGTCTGTATGCTGTCATGTATTGTCCACAACAGCATGGTACAGCCATATTAATTTCGGCTATTCATAATTCATTGATTTATTTCGCTACTTTACGAGCATAACAGAAAAGTATGGTTAATGTTGCCTTGTTTTATTTTCCCTCTCTAGGTCAGTGAATAACTTCCTGATGACAGGACCCAAGGTACTTTCATATCCATATAAACGCTAAACTGCTGCAATCTGCCAGTGAACTGATTACGTATAAGACAATAACGTGCAGTAATTCGTTGAAATTTATGTGTTTCTTTCTAGGCATATCTTATGTATGCAAGTAGCGTGCAAGCAGGGGCACAGCGCGGCATTGAGGAGTGTAAATACCAGTTTGCATGGGACAGGTGGAACTGTCCGGAGAGCGAATTACAACTGTCAACGCATAAAGGATTGCGAAGGGGTATGAACAATAATAACCTGCATTATATTATATTATATTATATTATATTATATTATATTATATTATATTATATTATATTATATTTATTTATTTTAGGCGTTCAAATCACCATAGTTTGCATAGGTATTTGTGCCGTCAAAACCTTTGTTTTCATAAACAGGGTTTTTTTTTTTGCTTTGTTTTGTTTTGTTTTGTTTCTTAGCAACCAAAGAAACGGCTTTTGTACATGCCATAAGTGCGGCTGGAGTTATGTATGCATTGACCAAGAACTGCAGCATGGGAGACTTCGATAACTGTGGCTGTGATGAGTCAAAAACTGGGAAAAATGGTAAGCTTGATTTGGCCCAAATATTACTGCAGAAAAGATATTAACAATATCAAACAAGATATTAAGAATATCAAAACAACACGTGTCGCAATTGAAATAGTTCTAATAAAGATCTGAATTTGTGTGTTCGCAGGAGGTCGAGGTTGGATTTGGGGTGGATGCAGTGATAATGCTGAGTTCGGGGAGAGCATTTCTAAGCAGTTTGTAGATGCGCTGGAAAATGGGCACGATTCACGCGCTGCCGTAAACCGTCATAACACCGAGGTTGGCAGACTTGTAAGTCTAAACAATATCTATTTCTTTTGTGAATACTGATAGCCATTTTTCGTGTATTAGGCCTACTGGATGGTGCACTACATGCATTCCTCCTAACATGCAGCAATGTAAATATTTATCCGCTATTTGAATGCGTATGATGTTACTTTCAATGATGCTACGCAATTTACTATATTGATATAATTATATCATCCATTCAGGCTATTAAAGCGACGATGAAGAGATCATGCAAGTGTCACGGCGTGTCAGGAAGCTGCAGCGTTCAAACGTGTTGGTTGCAACTGTCTGACTTCAGGGACGTTGGTAACTACCTGAAAATCAAATATGACCAGGCACAGAAGCTTGAGTTGGACCAGCGACGCATGCGCGCTGGGAACAGTGCTGAGAACCGAGGCGCAATCGCAGACACGTTCAGCAGCATCGCGCGCACCGAGCTCATTCACCTGGAGGACTCTCCAGATTACTGCGTGAAAAATCTAAGCCTCGGACTGCACGGGACTGAAGGCAGGGAGTGTGTGCAGAGTGGCAATAAATTGTCGCAGTTTGAAAAGCGAAGCTGCAGAAGGCTGTGCCACGAATGTGGCTTAAAAGTAGAGGAAAGGAGGATAGAGATCGTGAGTAGCTGTAATTGCAAATTCCACTGGTGCTGTACGGTGAAGTGTGAGAAGTGCACACAATTCGTAACAAAACACAACTGTGCTAAAAGGAACAATCAGTCACATAATAGTTCACGAAGGAGGCAGCGTGTACGTAGTTAATCCCCCTGACCATCTATAAAATCCAAAGTGTAAATTTGTCACATTGACGATTATTTTAAAGCTGACATCAAGAAAATGAAATTCCTAACTCTGAATAATTACAAGTACTTATGTTCTATATGTGCACTTTTTGTTCTTAATATCAGCTCACCGATTTGGTTGCTAAACCTTCAATAATTGTTCCTTATTTTGAACACAAACGTCTTAATTTCCTGACACATATTGCTTGTCAATGTTTACTGCACAAAGGGTTAAATGTTTTCGTCTCTTTTTGTCTTTAAGTGTAAATTATATTTTAAATTCAGAAAGCATTAAATATTTTGGACATAATATTCTTTTCTGTGGAGTTTTATTATTATTATTATTTGATTTTATTCTGAACTACAAAAAAAAAAGTTTATTGGATGAAAAGTGTATTGGAGCACGGTTTAAACCTTCATCAGGGTCCCTGGATCAATGCATTACTATCAATTATTATGCACTGCTTCCCGCAGAGAAAAATGAGCACGCTGTTATTGATATCCTTTGAAGTTCATTAGAGGCGTTTCCTCCACTTCGTTGGCAGCTGTGGACCAATAGTATGTCAGGAATTCTGTAACAAAAGGTGATTCCCCCACCTCACACCCAAACAACCCGTTGTGGATTGTATAAATTTCTAAAACCTGTTTCAATTGAAAGAACAGATCTTCTTCATTTGCTCTGGTGGCTACGTGATCTCTCAAAAATGCCTTCCTCCTTTCTCTGGGCCTCTGTATTCCTTATTTATCACAAAACCCTCCTAGGGCACACATGGTAAGAACGCAAAAAAAATGCTAAAGTTTATAGTTCATTGCAATAATAACGCGAATGCTGCTTCTAAAATTACGTTTGATTTCTTTCCTCTCTTTTTTAGGCTTGTTAATAATTTGCTCATGACTGGACCAAAAGTAAGTAAAACGTGTCTCATTCTTTACTATAAGTGGTTGTGCTCCACTTCGACCACGTAATGATGAAGTGTCTACTTAAGAATTTAAAAAATACATTCTCTATAAAGCATGTCTAGCAATAGTATTTTTTATTAATTTTTGTAACTCTTCTTTTTTTTTCGACAGGCGTATTTAAGCTACACGAGTAGTGTTCTTGCCGGAGCCCAAAACGGACTGCAGGAGTGCAAGCATCAGTTTGCGTGGGACAGGTGGAACTGCCCGGAGAGCACGTTTCACCTCTCAACTCACAGACGGCTCCGAAGTGGTGAGATGTAAAATGTAGAGAACGGCTGTGCACCTACTATAACGTAATATGTTCTATAACGTAAGGTCAGCTATAACTTTAACTTTAACTTGACTTCCTGTGTATCCTTGTAGCAACGAGAGAGACCTCGTTTGTCCACGCGATAAGCGCAGCTGGTGTCATGTATACTTTAACCAGAAACTGCAGCCTTGGGGATCTGGACAACTGCGGATGCGACAATTCAAGAAATGGTCAAATTGGTAAGAACAATTAATGATATGACAACATTGTTTATTTAAAGTTATATTTTATTTCTCATTTATAAAATGTTGATTATTGCAGCTTTAGGACAAAGTAGGCTAGTTTTGATCAAATTATCTAGCAATTGTCACTGCTTATGAAACTATTAGGGCTAATTAATTCTGATGACAGGGGGTCGTGGCTGGCTTTGGGGAGGTTGTAGCGATAACGTGGACTTCGGAGACAGGATCTCCAAGCAATATGTTGACGCATTCGAGACTGGACAGGACGCCCGTGCTGCTGTTAATCTTCATAACAACGCAGCAGGCCGTCTGGTACGTTCTGGCAAATGTCTTATATAACTACAAGGATTATAATTGTTAAAATCTGTTTACAGCTAATAAAATCTGTGTTGCAGGCAGTAAAAGCGACTATGAAGAGGATTTGCCGCTGCCACGGCATGTCGGAGAGCTGCGCGATGCAAACGTGCTGGATGCAGCTAGCCGACTTCCGTGAGGTGGGCAATTATCTGAAAGTAAAGCACGACCAAGCGCACAAACTTGAGCTGGACAAACGGCGCATGCGCGCGGGAAATAGCGCCGACAACCGCGGCGGCGCTATCGCGGACGCGTTCAGTAGTATCGCGCGCTCCGAGCTTATCTATTTGGAGGATTCCCCTGATTACTGCGCGAAAAACTTGAGCCTTGGACTCCACGGAACGGAAGGCAGGGAGTGTTTGCAGAGTGGAAAGGATCTGTCGCAGTGGGAAAAGCACAGCTGCAGAAGGCTGTGCCATGAGTGCGGCCTGCGCGTCGAGGAGATCCGCACCGAGATAGTGAGCAGCTGCAACTGCAAGTTTCACTGGTGTTGCACGGTGAAGTGCGAGAACTGTACACAGGTTATAGTTAAGTACGTTTGTGCACGGAGACAAAGTGTCCAGGGACACAACAGACGCAGAATTCGAGGACCAAAATGACTGCGACAATGTTTGGGGACTCAATTACTACAGATTTCCCTGCACTTCTCTATATTATTTGTACATACCGTAAAATGTATATTTAAATATTCTAATAAATTAATTAAATAAATGATGTAGTTTCTGTTTTACTCTTTAGGATGGATGACTATATATCAAATATAGTTTAATTATGAGTAAACCGTCCTGAATTGGACTTTGGTTAACGAAGTACACTTCAGTTCAACCAATACGGCAAGAAAATGTATTCCTAAGCGGAACAGTATAACTTTAAGCACAGCTTTCCAATGTTACGAAGTTAAAGAAGGAATGTACCCTACCCAACAAAAGCCAACAAGACAGGTTAGTTTGTAATACACTAAGGATCATTTTAGCGAACACACTTTGATAAGATTAACGTGTCACACTTTGCACTTATCCCTGGGCGTTCCCCTTACGTTGATTTACTTTGATATGCCGACTGCACTAATGCTAATATGCATTCCATTGTGGAATAGGCATAGAGAAACACCCTAAGGCACGTTGGTGTTTATAGTCCCTCTTACACAAGGCGAAGGAACAGTTTGTGCAGTTCACAGCCGTGTTCCGACCATATTCAATAGCGGTATAACTGGTGTGTTGTTATAAGATGACTATTTGCCTTGTAGTGATCTGTGATTTGCAAAAAAATCCAACCTAACCATGACATGTGATTCCCAGATACCTTATCTCTGGGTTTTACCCTTAACTATTTCCATCAATACACAGCTAATCTCTTCTGCTCAGTGGGACATGCCATAAATCTGCTGACCTGTCTGGCCAGATGAATGATGCTATACTAGAGTCAGTGGGGGTCTGAATCCTGAGGAGACTGAGACAGTGGAGATGGGATAGGATGTTTTCTATTTCCTTATAACATTAATCTAATACCCTAGTTGGGATCTACTTCATTTGGCTGATCTGCAACCACTAAAATATAAATGATTATTGTTACAAGTTTTATGCTGGCATTGTTTTGCACATTTCTGACCAAATGTTTTATATTAACCATCTAGGAGTTAAGGCATTCCTGCACTTTGTCCTTTGTCCATATATAAACTTTTAGTGAGGCCATAGAGTTTCATGAGGCATTGGTAACTGTTTTTCACCTGTGATTAAGTAAGTATTAATAAGCAATCTTACATATCTATGTTGCTGCTCTTATTCTGACTGTTTGACTTATCATTTCTCCCAGTAGAGGGCCTGATATCAGAGAGAGAAAAAAAACGTCCATTCAAAGTTAATAGCATCAATTCAAAGTTTCTTTTCACACAAATTCACCAGCTTGTCAAATAGTTCTTCCTCTCGGTTTGCCTGTTTGCCTTTAGGGATACCATGTTTTTCCCAGGGTGTCCTGCTGTGCCATAATGAATGAAGAACAAAATGGCCATCTTTCTAAATACAGTGCCAGGTTGTTATCCAAGTTAGCCACAGCCACCTAGAAGGTCCCCTCCCCTTCTCTCAACGGCCATTCATATGAATAGAATTAGACTGTGATGTCTGTAAATCCCTTTGCTTTTCCCCCCTCTTCAAAACGCTAACACGGAGGGTAAGCCCAGTCTGTTCCATTCCACAAAAGCCCCATTTCCTTTATGCTTAAAGCCTCCACATGCGCATAACAAAGATACACAGTCTTGCATTGCTTCATCAGAAGCCACTGCTGTGGCAAGCATTCCCTCAGATGAAGTAGTGACACCTCATTCTATTTATTATTCACTTCAAGTTAGCCAGGTCTCAATCAAAATTCGTAGGAATTGCTTAATAAGCAAGAGAGATGGGATTTTATACAATCAATGTTTTAAGAACAGCTGTAACTTTTCAGGACTTTGTTTGTGTAAATTTACATTATTTTATTTTGCAATTATGAGATTATGGTGATTGAGTTAAGGTGTCCAGCACTGTGCTACAGGGGCAGTTGATTTAGTAGGAAGTCCAAACTGGATATCTGTAAAAAAAAAAAAAAAAAAAAAAAAAAAAAAATTTAATTAATCAAACAAACAAAAAATATAATTACATAAAAACTTGGAAGGTTGTAAGGAATTAAATGGACACGCTAACTTAAATAATTTTAAGTACTTGACAATTTAGTGTAGAAACATAAATACATGCACATCATTGACATTTTGCTTTCCTCAGTTCTGTGAGACAAGACAGTCCCTCCCTTCTTTATGGGGCTCTTTGTGGCTAAAGAGTGAGGCAGCATCCATGTGCAAAACCCCCTACAGCTTTATTCATTGGGAGTCCTGCTGGCCTGGAGGTGAGTGATGAGCCTCCTCACAACTCTCACCTTGGTGAGAGGACAGGATGGGCTTAGCAGCTGGTCCACAGCTTAATTCCAGGAATTTTCCCTAATTTTCATTTGTTGTAGGCCATGCATAATGGGATGACCAGGGGTCAAAAGAGTCCCTGGCTTTTTTATATATATATATATATATATATATATATATATATATATATATATATATATATATATATATATATATATATAGAGATAGATAGATAGATAGATAGATAGATAGATATCTGACCATTTTACAAGGTTGATAATCAACTCCCCATGTTTCTATTTACCACTACATCTGATGGGAACATTTCCTTAAGTACTTTTGAGCATTGATAAGTGTTTTATATATTATATAGTACATAAGGTTAAACTTGTTGGGTATTTTAAGGCTTTCTAGAAGCAAAATGTTTTTTGTTTTTTTTTAGAATGTGAACTCGTGTTTAGTAAATTTTTAATAAATACTCTGTAGGCCAGATTTCAAAAGGAAGGGACAAAAGTCTAGCAATATCTTTGAGTTTCTGATGTGTCTGTTTCATGCAGATTAACAACTTAATTTCTAGGCGAGTGAGGGGAGAGGTGTTTTGCTGCTTGCTAGCTTTTTACTCTATATAAAGGAATGGCAGTAGCAAACAACAGGAGAGGTATACATGTAAATATACATGTATAGCTTTTCCCCCTTTCTTTTCTTTTTTTAAACCATCAATTCAATTTTAAAAAACGTCCAAAAATGGGATGTAATCTTGGAAATTGGACAATATTCCCTCCTACTGAGAGGTTATGCAAAACAGAGCTGACTGGACTAAAAAAAATGAAGTAAGATCAGTCACAGTATAGATTTTTTTATTTAATAGCAAAAAAACTATTTAATAGATACTCTCATGCGATACCTCTATCACAGTTTTTCTAATCAGCTGATGTTGCAGATAGATGGTAAATTGTTTGGAAACACCTGATTTAATGTTTTTATGTACAATGTTACACAGTGACACAGACACATGCAGGTGTGTGTAGCACACACACACACACACACACACACACACACGCACACACACACAGACACACAGGCAAAAGTTTATGAAGATATTCTTACACTTGGAAGCATGATGTGAAAGGTATGGCTCACACTATGTGATTTTTAAAATGTTTCATTTAAAAAATTATTTATTATTTAAAAATATTGAGGTCAACCACCACTATTAAGGTTTTGTTTTTATCACAAATGTCATCTGTGTTATTCAGTTACATTTTCATCTTTAATTTTTTTTCATATTTCAAATTTTTGATCATAAGGATATGATCAGAGATATATTTTTTGATCAGAGGATATGAAAGATGATGGAAGCATGGAAACAAGTTAATAAAGAGTATTTATATCACATTTAGAAAGAAAGATACAAACATTTGAACAGCTATCATTTTGTTTATTTTCCATACTGTTTATGAAGAAGTATGTTTTGTTTACAACATATTATGTTTTGTTCTAACTGTGAAAATGTTTTGTTTCTATACATTCTATTTATTTTTTTTCCCCTCTTTATTATGTTGTGATTGTGAAAGAAATCCCTGTTTGTCAGCAAAGGATCAGTATAGCATAGGGTATCCACTGTCTACACTGTATATTGTAAATCTGCTAATTAAGAATGTCAAAGTCTGCTTTTGTAAACAATCAAATTTACGTTTACTCTTAACTTAATTCCATATATCATACTATCTTTTCTGCTACCAATAATTAGAAGTTGTAAATCCAGATCAATAACACCCCACCAGACTTATTTGTTAAAATAAATAACAAACTTGAACATGAATTAAAATCAGTATTGATATTACACTAATGACTATACATTACTCTTATTCATACATTTATCTATATATACGCACTTATGATAACTGTAGGTTGACCTTGTTTAGTGATCATTAATATTGTTATTTTTGACACGCTAACTCTTAATTTCTAAATACACATAGCTACTATTACCAGAAATACAAAATTTGCCAGGGAAAAAAAGACATGATAACCATCACATGTTAAATGTTAGCACATTCTCTTTCCACCATTTTTACTTGCATTTTTACTACCTGGACATTTATCAATTATTAATAATCATACAGTTTGAAAACATATGTACATAAATACTGTGTTGAAGACCAATAGTCTAGTCCAATTAACACTTTTCTGTTCTTTTCTGTCCTTCATCTTCATTTTTTTAAATCTATTTACACTTCCACACATATGACACAGATTAAAAGAGACTGCAACTAACACTATCTACAATATCTGTATCCTTCAGACAATACCAGTGACCATCAGAAGTTCCATAAAGTTTATTTTCCATAAATAAAAATAAAAATATCACATGCTTTAGCAGACAGGGCACACACTACTAATTGTGCATCCCATTTGCCTCACAGGTTAACGTTATTAGTAACGTTCTCATTATGTGTAAATAGACTGCATTTTGACCTTCTTTCATCTTTAAAGAAAAAAAAAGATCTGCAATGAGATAAATGAAGTTATAAAGAAGGTGGGAAACCATGCTTTAGAATGGCAATCCACTATCATAGGCCCTGTTCAGACTTAGTAATAACATGTGTCTTGAGTGATACAATCACAAATTGTCAAGACAGAAAACCACTCACATTTGGGATTTTCATTTGTCTTGAATGCGCCTTCAGTGATTGCTACTGTCAGTTGACAAATCTGCCATTGAAGACCTGATATCTGAAAACCAAAAGCAAAACTTTCTACAGTGCCCTCCACTAATATTGGCACCATTGGTAAATATGAGCAAAGAAGGCTGTGAAAAATGGTTTACTGACCACAAAATCAAGGTCTTGCCATGGCCATCCCAGTCTCCTGACTTTAAACTTGTGTTGTGAACTGAAGATGAGATTCTACCAGAATGGACCTTGAAACTGTAAGGATCTGGAGAGATTCTCTATGGAGGTATGGTCACAGATCCCTTGCCATGTATTCTCTAACCTCATCAGGCATTATAGGAGAAGACGCAGAGCTGTTATCTTGGCAAAGGGAGGTAGCATAAAGTATTGACTAAAAGGGTGCCAATAATTGTTGCACACCTATATTTAACAAATATATTTTTTTGGATAATCCTGTGTTGTGTTTGCAGTTGTTTAATATCCATGGGAGCAGAGTATTTGTGTGAATTAGTTGAAAAAAGATCAAAAGGTTAAACAATAAAGACAATTTTCACAGCCTTCTTTGCTCATATTTACCAAGGGTGCCAATATTAGTGGAGGGCACTGCAGCTGTCAGATGCGATTTCCTAAATAAACCATCAGGCACTCAAATTGGTGTATAAAATCTTGACTTGTTCTGTTACTTTGCCTCATTTTCTAATTTATTGATGTTTCATGTATTTCATGGAAACCAAAAGAAAACCAAAGTGGTCTCAGGCTGGGTTTATACTTCTGGGTCTGCATAGCTGTAACCAGCCCGGAATCATCATTTAACATGGCACATTTGACCAGGTTAATTTAGTGCTGTCTACTTATGAATGGATCACCCAAAATGGGTGTTAATAGCATGGCTGAATGGGGCCATACAGAACAAAAAAGTAACCAGCTTACACAGTAGTTACAGTGGTGCTTGAAAGTTTGTACAGAATTTTCTATATATATCTGCATAAATATGACCTAAAAACATCATCAGGTTTTCACACCAATCCTAAAAGTAGACAAATTAAACAAATAAAACAAAAATATTATACAGACACATGGCTGATGTTTATTCATACAGGGGCATCAAATTTAATAGGGATACTAGGGACATGTCCCTACCAATATCCAGAGAGTACTGAATTGTCCCTAGCAATAATTTGGTTTAACAGTTAAAATACATGTACATTTTACATATATATATATATATATATAAAATGTACATGTACATGTATTTTAACTGTTTAATATATATATAACCACTGTTATCTGTCAGTGTCTTGTGGTTTTTATTGTATTTTTTTATTCAACCTTTATTGAACCAGGAAAAGTCTCATTGAGATTAAGACTCTCTTTTACTAGAGTGCCCTGGCCAAGACAGGCAGCAGCACAATTTGTCGTACTCAAACAGATCTCGTTCTATACTACGCCTCCCTAACCCATGTCGCTAATAGGATTGGCTTTGCCGTTTCTTGCTAACGTGTGAGAGGCTGTAGCTACATCCGGTTGTATGAAGCTCTAAAGCTCCCTTAATTAGATACGCATTGTGCAGGCTACTGTCACGTGAGGAAGACACCATCATTATACCAAAAGTTCTGTTCTGTACACGAAAATACAGGGCAAATCAATCACGTCTCATATTGATTCAGGGACAGTGCATTTTTTCAATGTGTGACGATCCCGTATTAACGGGATGAGTGGCAAGCCTAAACGTTAGTTTGTGTGTGTGTGTGTGTGTGCGTGTGTGTGTGTATACTTTGACTTGTAACTCCTAATGCCACCATCCTGACTCAGCATATCACCAAATTAGCCTAACTGCCAAACACTCACACACACGCACACGCACATGCACATATGAGCGGATGAGCTACTTTACAAGAAGTTAAGTGTAAATCACTTAAAATATTTTCTCAATTTCTGATGTATAGGTCAACAATAATGCTAATAATACTATGTAACTAAGCCATATATAGCAATATAGATGTGACATGAATCAATGTGTTATTTTGTCAGGTCAGGTGACAGAAGCAATCTTGCCTGGTAGTATCTCGACAGAGCAGGAAGAGAGGCAGATGGAGAGGCAGAGTCACAGGTGAGATCGAACAATGACATGGTGATATGTTAGTAGTGAGATTCATTATTGTGACAAATGTTAGGCTGATGAGTCCCGCTGGGGCCATGTGTGTGCGGAGTTTGCATGTTCTCCCCGTGCTGCGGGGGTTTCCTTCGGGTACTCCGGTTTCCTTCCCCAGTCCAAAGACATGCATGGTAGGCTGATTGGCATGTCAAAAAGTGTGTATGTGATGTGATTGTGCCCTGCGATGGACTGGCACCCTGTCCAGGGTGTACCCCGCCTTGTGCCCGATGCTGCCTGGGATAGGCTCCAGGTTCCCGTGACCCTGAAAAGGAGTAAGCGGTAGAAGATGGATGGATGGATGGATGTTAGGCTGATGTACTGCATGGTTCATCCATGTGTCTTTGAAATGATAGCTTTGAGCAGGCACATGTCTCTTTGGACTACTTTTATGTCCCCACCAATGTCAAAATCAAACCTATGCCCTTGAGGAGTTTGTGTGTCCCTGTTCTATTTGCATTTCTCGAACACTCCAAAATAAGTAACCAAATTATCTTCACTCAAAGAATTCATTATATTATTCCTAAAAAATTACTATTTCATAGATTTAATAGATGCAAGATAGGGATCAAGACCGTGAGAAGCAAGAAATGACAACTGACAATTACATACAGTGACCTCCAGAATTACTGGTGCTGTTCAAGAAAATGAACAAAAATTAGCAAAAAAAAAAAAAAGCTGTAAAAAGAATGGGACATGCAATAAGTTGTATACGTCATAAAAATATGATAATAATAATAATAATAATAATAATAATAATAATATATTTCATCTTGTTTAAAGCTATATCTCTTATAAGTCTGTACCTCCTGGCAGGGACAACCAGGATTTGGGATTAAATATCCTGCTACTTAATAGAATTTATAATGTCATCTTTACAAGAACCACTGAAACGCCAGCCACCAAACAGCTCCAACGTATCAATTATCTACTGCCATATTGTACAGTGGGTATTACAGAATATTTTTTGGATAAGTAGTTTAATTTGAAATAATATTTAATTTATACAAACATTTTTGCCAATAAGTGGCAATAATTCTGGATGCCACTGAATGTGCAGAAGATCAGATGATCTTAAAAAATACTTACACCAGAGATTTTTATTAGCCCTGTCCTCTCTGCACTTTAGATGGTGGGTCACAAATATGTGTGTGTGTGTGTGTGTGTGTGTGTGTGTGTGTGTGTGTGTGTGTGTGTGTGTGTGCGCGCGTGAGGTTGTAGGTGGGGGCAAGAAGTGTGACTTGGTAATCGGGTGGGTAAGAAGGAGGGTCAACATTAGCAATTAAAGGTAGTCCATATGCCATATCACACTTCTGCAGGATTTTTTTTTTTTACAGGATTGTTACTACAGGATTTGGTTCTTATTTAGGTCTATATGTGAATCCAATGTGATATTTAGTCCAAGACTGGCTGTCATAGCAAATTCATCCGAAGAGCAGACCATCTGATGCAAAAAGAAGTCTCTAAGAACCCCCAAATTTCATCACAGTATCTGTTAGTAAGCCTTGTAACTTTTGGTGTCAAAGTGCATGCGTCTACAATCAGAAAGAGACTGCGCAAATTTGACCTGCATGGGAAGCGTGCCAGGAAAAAGCCTTTGCAAGACTACAGTTTGCCAATTAGCATATAGGCAAAAACCTGGCCTTTTGGAATAATGTATTCTGGGCAGAGGAATCAAAAATAGAGATGGTTGGGCACAATAACAGCAGACATGTTTGGCGCAGACTATAGGCAGCTTTTCAGGAGAAGCACATCATACCAACTGTGAAGCACAGTGGTGGAAATGTTAAAGTTTGGGGTTGCTTTGCTGCCTCAGGGACTGGAGAGTTTGCATTCGTTGACTCAACTACGAATTCTGCATCATATCAAAGAGTCCTTGAAGATAATGTGAGGCCATCTGTCCGAAAGTTGAAGTTGGAACTGAAAGTGGACTTTTGAACGGGATAATGATCCTAAGCACACTAGCAAATCCACCAAGGTATGGCTCAAATAGAAGAGATGGAGGGTCGTGGACTGGCCTAATCAAAGCCCAGATTTGAAATGTTTGGGGGGGGGGGGGGGGGGGGAGTATTTGAAACAGGCAGTACATACAAGAAAATCCTCAAACATCTTGCAACTGAAAGACTTTTTTGCAACTTTTTCCACAGAAGAATACTACATCTATTGCTATTTCTGTTGAATAAATGGATTGAAAAAGCTAATTTTCCTTGTGGTTTTGTTCAAGTA
Source organism: Ictalurus punctatus (assembly GCF_001660625.3). NCBI lineage: Eukaryota > Metazoa > Chordata > Actinopteri > Siluriformes > Ictaluridae > Ictalurus > Ictalurus punctatus. The sequence continues at coordinate 6,947,244 of NC_030423.2, read as the reverse complement.
CATCAACTTTATTAATAGGCACTGTTTCAAAGAGGATCAAATGTTTACTTGTCCAAATCAGAGCCTTATCAAGTTTTATCCTCTGGCTGAGGGAACACATGTAGCTTCTAGAGATTTATATGGCGATTACTGAGAGGCTCATAGTCACAGAGTGGCACTCTTAGTCTAAATATTTATATAATAAAAGTATACCCACCAATAGCTGTTTTCAGTATTTCATACATTCTCTACAAAAGTCAGATTGATAAGTGTCCTAAGATTAAATGTCAATAGAGTAATAGCATAGATAGCTTAGATAGCTACATATTTTGCTCTGTAGAAGTGTAACTTTGATATGTAGCTATAGCACTATTAACACTACCTTGATGACTATCAGAATATACCTGTCCCAACTTACAATTTATTAGTGTTCATAACAACATCAATTCAACATGAATTTACAATTATCATACAACGCACTTGTGTTTTTTTGGTTGTATAAACTTATCACCAAGGGAAAATGTGTGTTGCAGGGAAGGGCAGTAGTTAATGCTATTCATCTATCAAGATTCCATGGAATGAATATGGATGGACACTATTCCCTTCTGATCTGTTCATAAATTCATTGTTGCACATGTATGGTACACCAAATTATATATGAAGCCATTTCTTCAATAAAAGTACTATCAAGTAACTTTTGATATTTCAGTTACATCCTGTGAAGCAGTGAAAAAGAGTGGTGTGATTACTGATGCCAGTCTCTTGTTTGAATGTAATGTAGAAAGTTTGACCATGTACCCCTATTTTATACCCCTATTTTATCCACACTTTTATCCAGTAAAATTGGCTACCAAAAACCTACAAAGCACTGAATGGTCTTAATATCTGTGTTATGACCATAATGTCTGTGTGCACTTTCAGTCTATTATGATCTACAATGTCTGCTCAGATTTTTCCAACAGCTATGGAATACCGTTTCTGCTAATGTTTGGGACAAAGTCTCAGTCTTTAGGTCTATAGGCTGCTAGCATATTTGTTTAGTCAGACTTTTTATTAAATACTATTTTTCTTAGATTAAAGTACAGATCGGAGGGTTCAAATTACATAGTGTTATGTTAAACTGGGATGTTTTGACGCCTTGATCTTACCTAAAGTCATAGAAAAATGAGGCACAGTGCTGTGAAAAAGTATTTGCCTCGGTTTTTGCCTGATTTCTCGGTTTTTGTGTATCTTTAATACTAAATAGTTTTAGATCTTCAAATTAAATACAACATAAAACAAAGGGAACCTGAGTAAACACACAATACAGTTTTTTTAAAGCACAAAAAGTTATCCTACACCTATCACCCATGTGAAGATCTAATTGCCCCCTTAAACGTACAATCTGGTTGTGCAACCTTTAGCAGCAATAACTGCAACCAAATGCTTCCGATAAATGGAGATCAGTCTTTCACAGCGCTGTGGTCGAATTTTGGCCCACTCTTCTTGTCAGCACTGCATATTTATGTGGTACAATTAAGCAAAATTTTAGCTGTGAAAATTATATCGGGAAATTCAAAATAAAATGATGTAATCACTTGCAGAAAGATGCTATATATAAATTTTGCCACAAGGCATTGTTAATTATGTAGTAGTAGCAGTAGCAGTAGCAATAATAATAATAATAATAATAATAATAATAATAATAATAACCACAAGTGCCAATCTGTGGGGACCAAGGCCTATTCTTGCCAATAGAACCGTAAAGAGATCAGTTTTGTGATGATAGCTCAATGCTAGTTTTCAATGCTGATTGGCTGAAAGCAGCTGTGTTTTTGATGCAATTCAGTGATAATTAAACATCCAGTTACAGATTTGCAGATGGATCTAGCACACCAAATTTCAGCTCAATTGGATTGAATTTCAGCTCAAATTGAATTTTGGTTCCTGAGAAACAGCTATTTCATCTTCATAGTGCCCCCCAGTGGCCAATTTGAGAGAGACCACATCAAGTAATAGTAGGTCCTTCCCTGAAACTACTGGAGTTTCATGAAGATAGCTTTATGAGAACCTTGTCAAATGCCTGCTTAAACCTGATTGGCCAATGGTGGCCATGTTTTTTTCCCCAATAATTATGGAATCCTGATGAAAAATCCACTTACACATTAGCACATAGATGCACCCTACCAAATTACAGCATGATCATCCTTATGGCTCTTGAGAAACAGCTATTTGGACTTAAACTCCTATGCCACTTATGTATGTCCATGCCCCAGATGTCCTCAGAACCTTGTACTGAACATGCATTTCTAGTTTGGTTAGGGTTAGGGTTACATACAAATAACTGGACTGTCTAAATTGAGCAGTAGAGTTCACACAGAAATTCAAGACACAAACAGGACACAAAAGTTGGGCACTTGGGTCAGGCCCTGAAGTCTGAAAAGAGGCCAATTCAATGTGCTGGTTTATAAACTGAGAAAGAAGGACTTTTGGAAGAAAAGAAGGATTGGGCCGTGGGACCACCCTGCAGTCATCCAGCAACCAACGCAAGCACAACTTGCTAACAGACATCGCGTGCAACTCACTGACTCTTTTCACAGAAGCAATAGCAAAAAGCAGTCTTCAAGGACATCCATTTTATGTCAATGTTTTGAAAGAGCTCAAACTGGGATGAGCAAAGGAATGCAAGTATGAGTGGCAAATCCCACACAGGAAAGTGAGGATTCTGAGCAGGGTTCAGACGGCGTGGACCCTTCAGAAAACTGCAGACAAGACTGTGAGATTCAATTAAATTCACTGCATGCACTTTTAACAATGGACATTGTCCCAAAGCATATATAAATTCGGGATATAGATTTTAAATGTTTGAATTTGTCCCTAATGAGCAAGCCAGAGCCGATGGTGGCAAGGAAAAACTCCCTGAGATGATATGAGGAAGAAACCTTGAGAAGAACCAGACTCAAAGGGAAACCCATCCTCATCTGGGTCACACCGAATAGTGCGATTATAAATAAAATCCCTTCGATAAATGTGCTAATACTACATGGTCCAATAGTGCAGTTGTGTAACAAGGAAAAATTCATTATAGTTTTTACATGAAGTTTGTTTTGTTGAACTTCTCCACTGTTCACTGATGGGAGACTTGAGTGCAGAATTGTTTGTGGTAATTGAAATGCTAAGGCTATAATAGCAATTTAATAATCTCAATATGAATTGAAATCCAAAGCCATCTTGTGAATTTAAAGTGGTACCCCCACTTAAGAGAAGATCCACCAACTGGAACATGATATGCAGAAATCGCAGCAACGTACACTTTCAATGTGAAAGCCGCTTTGCCCTTGTTGAAGAAAGCTTAAGATTCTTGGAATGTCACAGGTTGCAGTATCAAGCCTTCGCGCCTCACACCATGCAGAAAAAAGCTTCCAACGGGTAGCATAAATTTGTCGTGTGGAAGAAGCTCTAGCATTAGAGATGGTGTGAATAACCGCAGGGTCACAATGCTCCAGAGAAGGATTTAACCCAATGGCCAAACCCAAAGCTGTAAATGAGCTGGATCTGGTGCCAGACACTGGCCTCCAGCTGGGAAAGAAGGTCCTTCCTGAGGGGAAGCTTCCATGGACTGCCGTTAAGTCTCAGCAACAAAGGAAAGCATGGTCTGGCTGGCCACCCTGGTGCCACAAATAGCAAACTGTGCTTGCACAGGGAGATCCTGTGTAACGTCTCCCATAACAGAGGGATAGATGGGAACGCATAGAGTAGGCAGACCATCCAACTGGACACTTCCGTCTTTGTGAACCATAAGTGACAGTGAGTGGTCATCTCTGAAGCAAACAGATCCATCTCCGCTCTTCCATATTGTAGCCAGATCTCCTGCACCACATCTGGATGAAGCCTCCATAGTCCTGGATGTAGCTGATCCTTAAAAGGAGCATCCGCAGTTTGGTTGCATGCTCCTGGAATATGAGCTGCCCTCAGTGAAGTGAGTTGCGGCTGACACCATGTCAGGATCTCATGAATAAGCTGCTGTGCCGTCCTGGTGGTTCAGATGATACACTGTTGAGATATTGTCGGAATGAACGAGAACATGGCGGCCTGTCAGGACTAACATGAAATACTTTAGAGCTAAGAACACTGCAGGTATTTCCAGCGAGTTGATATGCACTGTGGCCTGGGTCGGTGTCCAGCGCCCACAAATACCCCTTCAATTCTATGTTGCCCCCCACCCTGTGAGGGAAGCGTCTGTCATGACCAACTCCCGATTAGAGGGAACATCACCCAGGGGCACTCCTGCCCTCAGAAACTCTACCTGTCCCCACCACCTTAACGCAGGTATGCAACGGTGAAAAATTACAATCAGTCGATGGTGCTGTCTGGTAGGATCTATCTGCAACCTGTTGTTCCATAACTGGAGTGATCTGAGGTAAAGTATACCCAGGGGAATAACCATGCAGCCGCCATTAACATCCCTATTAGTCATAGGGATGTTAACCTTGTCCTGCAAAGAAACACCCGGGTGAAAGTGAGCCAAAAGTTATAGAATGTTCAACACATGTTCCTGAGACAGGGTGGCAGACATTAGGCAGGAATTCAGGGTCATTCCTATGAATGTGGTGGTCTATGTTGGAATCTGACAGCTCTTTTTCCCGTTCACAGAAAAACCAAACTTATGCACATGCCAGTAGTCCAAATAAGGCAGAACACGCATACCTCTCATCCAAAGAGGACATAGAGTCGTGCTCACACACCTTGGGAAGACACGAGGAGCAAGCGAAAGACAGAAAGATAGCACTTTGAACTGGTAGGCTTGATTCAGGAAACTGAAACGCAGAAACTTTCTGTGAAGAACAGCAATTTGGACGTGAAAGAATGCATCTTTCAGGTCAACATTTACAAACGAATCATCTGCTGTTACAGACTGAAGAACATCGTCTGTGCACAGCATTCGAAAATGAAGGAACTTCAAGAACAAATTCAGATGCCTCAAATTGAGAATTGGGCAGAAATCTTCGTCCTTCTCAGGAACAAGAAAATATGTCTAATAGAAGCCGTCTCCTTGAATGACGGATGAACTTTTTTTAAGGCTCCCTTCTCTAACAGTGAACAAATTTCCCGAGAGACAGCCATAGCCCAAATTGTGTCTCTGACAATCGTAGGAACAATTCTTGAAAAATTGGGAGGCTGGAGTCAAAATTGTAGAGTATATCTGATGCTCAGAGTCGTCAAAACCCAGGGGTGTGTTGGTCCTCCAGTACTCCAACTGTTCTATAGAAAAACGATCGACTGCCAGCATGAGCGTCTTGGGTTTTATGTATGCAACTTTCAGCGGGGGGGGGGAGCTGATGGGGTCCTCCTGGCAATGGTCAATGAGGCGGCCGAAAGGCTCTAACATCTTCAGTAACACGAGGTCTTTGAGGGGACTGTGACTGAGGCATAGCGTGCCAGCAGAAATGTTGCTCCGATGCGATATAGTGATGTCGGGTCTGAATGGCTGGTATCCTAAAGGTAGGTATCTTCAAGGTTTTCTTAAAGCCTTCAGTTAGCCATGCTCGGGCTAGCCACACTTGGCGGCAGTTTGCCAGAAGCATGGTTGTAAGACTACCCAGCTTGCGGGTCACATAGCCCATTGCCAAAAGGACAGTTTGTAGAAAATGCAAAATAGAAGGATCAACATTCGCTGGTTCCAGCATACTGGTGGCAGTAAGAAGTAACTGACATATTGTGTTTTCTGTATGAGTAATGTAGTAATGCAAACTCGTATGCCTTTTTTAGCAAGGAGTCTGTACAACCACCTTTGCACACTGGGACATTGCACATACCCTTGTAGAGCTTCGTCAAGAGACACCACCAAGGATGCAACAGGCTGCTCTATTTCCAGAGCACAACTCACCCTGATGGAATCTGCTTCAGCCATAGATGCTAGCATCCAAGCAATCCTTGAGCTCTGCCTAGGCAGACCAAAACCAGTGAGGGCATTTGAATTTTAAATAACAAAATCTTCACATGGTGGCATGTCAAAAGAAGTCACAGCTGTCACCTGTCTGAAGAAAAAAAAAAAAAAACGTTAATTTGGGTAGATTGGACAGGTGACTCATCAAGTCCTAGATGAGCAATTGCTATTCGAAGCACAACCAAAGTATCTTCAGGGGAGGCCTAGGCCTGGCCAGACGACTGAACTGATCCCCCACTAGACCCCTCTGCTGGATAATCAGTGAAAACATCCTGAGGTTATGGTTGTGCAGTAACAGCCAAGGCATTCCCATGATCGCGAAAAAAAGAATCCAAAGCACTCGTAGAAAGCACATCCAAATCAGAATGATGTGAGAAACAAGGGGAATCAAGAGCTCCCTGATTCTGAACATTCTCATCCTCCTGTGTCACCACTACAGGTGTAGCAGATGTGACCAGCTAAAGCACGTGAAGCAGGTGTTTCAGCGCTGCCATTTCTGAAGAAAGCACAGAAACCATCTTAGAAAGAGAATTTTCAACAACACACGAATGTTCATCACTTCGCGATGCGGCCCTCTTCTTAGATAGGAGGGGAGCGCCGGCTGCTGCAGACGTCATGTGATTCCAAGTGCGAGAAAGGGCTGACAGCTAAAAGGCTGCAGTGCAGACATGGGTCCATGAGAACCTCTCTCACATGTTGAATACCCAAACATGACGGGCAGATGTCATGACCGTCGTCCGGGAGAAGATTATTAGGGCACAGCTTACAGGTCAGTGGGAAACCAGTGGCAATCGAACTGTGAGCCATAGCTACTCGCTAATAACACCCTGGGATAGCCATAAGGTTTAAATCTAAGTGGGACGATGGTAATGAAGCAACGAAGGCAGGCAGGAAAAAGAATAAAAAAATAATACGACTCCTTCGGATGGACCGACAGGTAATACCAACAAATATCTCACAAAAAAAGAGAAAAAATATCTCAAATGACCAACGGATTGAACCAAGGGGTACAGTGAATAATGCAATTTGAGGGAGAGAAAAAAACAACTTAGAACAGCTGAATAGATGACACGTTAACCGGGGACCATTAACTCCACCCGGAAATCACCAGCCTACAGATTGCACCGAGAGGCACAGAGTGTTACCGACGCAAACAATATAAACTCACCAAAATGCTGTTAAATAGCCTAGTCCGCTGAAGTGGCGTAGATAAGCGCTGACACAGTTTTTAAGGACAATATTTCGCTGCACTTGACACCGCAATTACATCACTCAACCAAAGACAACCTATCTCAACCAGGCGAGAAAGCGAAAGAGGCAAGGTGCTGAGCTACTGCGGTTTATAACCCCCAGGGCTCAGCATATGTCACTACGTGATTTTGTTGGTATACTCTCTCGACCTGTCTGGCTGGTGCTGCGATAATCCAATAGTGTTACACTGCCTCTGGGAATCAGTAAGAATGAAACAGAACTATAGTTTCTGTGGTGTATTGTATTGTACTTTATTCTAATTAAGTAAATAAATATGGCTAGTAAAAACACTGCCAAACAGCCCATGTTCTCGGTTCATGTGTGTATTGCAGTGGGTGGGGGGACTTGAAAAGGAGTAGAACAGACCACACCATCAAGGTACTTTGCACCACAATGAAATATTTAAACCAACTGGAGCATGTTATGTTTAAACACACATATCAAATGAAATATTTCTGCCATGTCTTATTGGTTCGTCTCTTGGTTTTGTCAATAAAAACCTACCTGCATTTGCATCCAAACCTGTGTTCTTTATGACAATCTTTCCTTAACATTGATTTCCAATCAGTAGGAAAGCTTTTTTCCTATTACAATACACTAGTCCAAAATTCAAAAGTGGAGCAGATATACACAGCTCTACTGTCATAAATTAAATAAACACTATCAAACATCAAATCAAAATACAGCACATAATAATCCAGGTGTGGTGTTTCTTGTCTACAAAACCACAAGATGGCAATATTGTTGCATGAATCTGTGCATGGTCGATTCCATACAGTCTGAGACCGCTAGTGAAAACGCTTTTATTTTGCATTCTTTTCTAAATTAACACAACAATTTTCATTACAAATTATTGACCATAACTTGAAAGAAAAGTAGAATCATTCAAATATTTACAATAATTTCAGAGTTTCTTAGTATTTGATATGTCCCCTGTTTGCTTTAATGACCGTGTGCACTCAAGCGAGCATGGACTCCACAAGTTTAGATCAGACTCATCAGAGTTTCATCTGGAAAACCTGAGGAAAATCTCACCTTTTGTACACAGCAGTTAACATGGTCAATATCACAAATTTGCTTACATTTACATAGGGACCTAAAAATAGTGCAGAATCTGGAATATAAAATATTCAACATGTTAAACACTTTCTTTGTTTTAAATATTTCAAAATAAAAAACCTTTTATTTTAAATAAAATATTTTTAAAAACTCAGACTTTTGGACCCCGCTGTATATACATAAGAGCAAAAGAAACAGTAATTCTATTAAACCCTGGAATTTAATGCATACTTACTACATACATCTGTGTCATAGCATTATAAACACAAACTAAAACCCAGATTTTAAAACAAAAACGCTGAATCAAATCACAGGACATGAATTTTCAGTAGCATGTAAAACTGCTGACATGAAGGGAATCTGAAGTATTCCTTGAGACAAAATAGCAACGTGAGGAATATGCCACTGTTAAGGTGAGAAAACGGGGAATTAAATAACAGTGGCACAGCCTTGGAATAATTTTCAGTTTACCAACAAGCAAGAAAAAAAACTAAATATCTAGAATACCAAAGTTTAGCCTGGCTACTGCTGTGATTGCTGGGAAAATAATATATTTATTGTCACTACAGTACAATACAATAAATTTTGCATGGTACAAAATAAAAGGCAACATTTACAAAGTACAATCAGTTGTTTGTTAACAAACTCTTAAACAGATTACAAGTTGACATAAGCAGATTACAAAGATATCCATCTAAAAAAATAGAGGTATCCATTTAATCTAACTCAAAAACAGCAGTAGCAGATATATGATCTAAGCCTGAGCAGTCTCAAAAGCTTTCAGCCAGCAGCATATTAAGATGTAATCAAGCCAAACATACTATTTGTCATGGTACATGGAACATATTGAAGACAACTATTACGTGAACTTTAATTTATAGTAAGTTTATAAATCTGTAAGTTTATAACCAGTGCATTTGCGTGGATTTTTCATTTTGGGTGTAATAATTTATATAAAAAGTGGACTTCACTGGGGATTGTGGTTTTAATGATTGTCTCATGCCTAACAACTTTTAATACATTTAACTGCTAATTTTATTTCTCTTACTACCATTATCTCTTGACTCTGCCAATTCTGGAGATGCTGTCAGCCCCATTGAGTCTTCTACACCAGAGTGCAGACATGCTACCTTATCAGGGTGTGTGAAGCACACAGTTAAATTACACTGCAGCAACTGAGTCTTTGCTGGAAACAAATAATGAAAAATAGATCAAACTAGGTTATCAAGGACAAACAAACTATTGGAACTGATACAGTGAGGGGAAAAAAGTATTTGATCCCCTGCTGATTTTGTACGTTTGCCCACTGACAAAGAAATGATCAGTCTATAATTTTAATGGTAGATTTATTTGAACAGTGAGAGACAGAATAACAACAAAAAAAATCCAGAAAAACGCATGTCAAAAATGTTATAAATTGATTTAAATTTTAATGAGGGAAATATGTATTTGACCCCTCTGCAAAACATGACTTAGTACTTGGTGGCAAAACCCTTGTTGGCAATCACAGAGGTCAGACGTTTCTTGTAGTTGGCCACCAGGTTTGCACACATCTCAGGAGGGATTTTGTCCCACTCCTCTTTGCAAATCTTCTCCAAGTCATTAAGGTTTCGAGGCTGACGTTTGGCAACTCGAACCTTCAGCTCCCTCCACAGATTTTCTATGGGATTAAGGTCTGGAGACTGGCTAGGCCACTCCAGGACCTTAATGTGCTTCTTCTTGAGCCACTCCTTTGTTGCCTTGGCCGTGTGTTTTGGGTCATTGTCATGCTGGAATACCCATCCACGACCCATTTTCAATGCCCTGGCTGAGGGAAGGAGGTTCTCACCCAAGATTTGACGGTACATGGCCCCATCCATCGTCCCTTTGATGCGGTGAAGTTGTCCTGTCCCCTTAGCAGAAAAACACCCCCAAAGCATAATGTTTCCACCTCCATGTTTGATGGTGGGGATGGTGTTCTTGGGGTCATAGGCAGCATTCCTCCTCCTCCAAACACGGCGAGTTGAGTTGATGCCAAAGAGCTCCATTTTGGTCTCATCTGACCACAACACTTTCACCCAGTTGTCCTCTGAATCATTCAGATGTTCATTGGCAAACTTCAGACGGGAATGTATATGTGTTTTCTTGAGCAGGGGGACCTTGCGGGCGCTGCAGGATTTCAGTCCTTCACGGCGTAGTGTGTTACCAATTGTTTTCTTGGTGACTATGGTCCCAGCTGCCTTGAGATCATTGACAAGATCCTCCCATGTAGTTCTGGGCTGATTCCTCACTGTTTTCATGATCATTGCAACTCCACGAGGTGAGATCTTGCATGGAGCCCCAGGCCGAGGGAGATTGACAGTTCTTTTGTGTTTCTTCCATTTGTGAATAATCGCACCAACTGTTGTCACCTTCTCACCAAGCTGCTTGGCAATGGTCTTGTAGCCCATTCCAGACTTGTGTAGGTCTACAATCTTGTCCCTGACATCCTTGGAGAGCTCTTTGGTCTTGGCCATGGTGGAGAGTTTGGAATCTGATTGATTGATTGCTTCTGTGGACAGGTGTCTTTTACCAAAACAGGTAACAAGCTGAGATTAGGAGCACTCCCTTTAAGAGTGTGCTCCTAATCTCAGCTCGTTACCTGTATAAAAGACACCTGGGAGCCAGAAATCTTTCTGATTGAGAGGGGGTCAAATACTTATTTCCCTCATTAAAATGGAAATCAATTTATAACATTTTTGACATGCGTTTTTCTGGATTTTCTTGTTGTTATTCTGTCTCTCACTGTTCAAATAAACCTACCATTAAAATTATAGACTGATCATTTCTTTGTCAGTGGGCAAACGTACAAAATCAGCAGGGGATCAAATACTTTTTTCCCTCACTGTACATGCTGCAATATGTCTAATTCAGTGAAATCAGCTATAATGACTGTAAGATACAAGTACACAAACCATAATAGATTGTAATAATCTGCATTGTGCTCCAATATAATAACAAATGTTTGTAGCAACTTAAGAATTTAATAGCATTGTGGTTTAGACTTCTGCATGTGACATCCATTAAGTCATGCACCACCTTTAATATTATACATGACTCCCATTTGACTTTCCTCTTTTCTGCAGCTAACTCTCACAACCGATAGGCATCAACAGATGTTAATCAGGGTCAGAGCACTGCTGTAACGGGAGTTTCGTCCAAAACAGTTTCCCAACCTGTGACCTGTATCAGTTCATCTAAAAATGTACAGACACTAGGGTAAAACACTGTCATGTTCTTACTAAGCCTTTGTTTTTTTTTGTTGTTGTTATTTTTTTAACTGAGGCTGTGTCCTCTGTTCCAAGCTACCACACAGGACCCTTACACCCGTCTAAAGAAAGTGATCAATGCACAATTTTAACCTTTTTTTTTCTAACACAATGACAGTTTGAAGAACAGTTGTCAAATAAATATGGTGTAAACCTGGCTCACAGACTTTGATGTATCATTACTAAAGGAATTCTATACACAGTTGTCATTTTTAATTATAAGGTGGCACTTACAGTATGTATAGTTCCTTCAATGAAGATTAAAAACCTATTCTCACATACTGAGTGCATCAAATCTAAATAAAAACCACAAACAAACAGACCAGAGGTTTGTGTATTGCAAATAACCTATATTTTCATTTATCTGTCTGTTCTGATTAAAGAAAATGATGACTAAATTTTTGAGAAATGGATTTATAAAGAGTGGCTATATGCTAGATACAATTAAATGTTCAATTATAATCATTTGTAATAAATTTTGGATAAATATCAAATGTTAGCACAGTTAGCTCCACAATTAAATAATCAAAATAGTCTGGTGGCTATTTGGTTTATACACACATTACAATTGTTTTAAATGTCAGTATCAAATTATGAATTAACTAGGCTAAATCATTCTGTTGTTCACACCTTCCAACTGATCCAAAGTCTCAGAAATAGTATCCAGCTTCATCAGTATGCAATCCAGATCAACAGTGGAAGCAGTGAACCCCATATCTGTGGACAGGTCCATTTTCTCCTTCTGGAACAGATCAAATAAACATTAAACAAATACTGAATAAATAAATGTAACAATAAGGGGAAAAAAAAGTCAAACAGTAAAACTCTGCATGGCCCAGTCTGACATGTTATTGCATCCATTCATGCTATATAGAGTCTAGAGACTGAGTGTAGAGACTGTATACAGGTGCATCTCATAAAATTAAAATATCATGGAAAAAGCATTATTTTCCCCCCATAATTTAATTCAAAAAGTGAAACTTTAATATATTATATATAAAACACATAAATTTTAATATTTCATGCCTTTTTAATCTTAAAGTTTTAATCTTGATGATTACAGCTTACTGCTCATGGAAATCAAACATCCAGTATCTGAAAATATTTGAATAAAAATTTATAAAACAGAAATGTCGACCTTCTGAAAAGTATGTTAATTTATGCACTCAATACTTGGTTGGGGTTCCTTTTGCACAAATTACTGCATCAATGCGGCGTGGCTTGTGGGCAATCAGCCTCTAGCAATGCTAATGTGTTATGGAAGCCCAGATTGCTTTGATAGTGACCTTCAGCTCGTCTGCATTATTGGGTCTGGTGTCTCTCATAGATTCTCTTTGGGGTTCAGGTCAGGCGAGGTGGCTGGCCAATCAAGTACACTTATACCATGGTCAGTAAACCAGTTACTTGTAGTTTTGGCATTGTGGGCAGGTGCCAAGTCCTGCTGGAAAAGGAAATCAGCAACTACATAAAGCTTGTCAGCAGATGAAAGCATGAAGTGCTCTAAAATCTGGTAGACTCTCAACTTGAGATAACACAGTGGACCAATACCAGCAGATGACGTGGCACCCCAAATCATCACTGACTGTGGAAACTTCACACTGGACTTCAAGCAACTTGCATTCTGTCTCTGCACTCTTCCTCCAGACACTGGAACCTTGATTTCCAAATGAAATGCAAAATTTACTTTCATCTTTAAAGTGTGTGTGTACTGAACCAGACAGAGATTAAAGGCTCAGGAAACATTTGCAGGTGTTTTGAGTTAATTAGCTGATTACAGCCCTTCTCAAGTCAACATTTCTTATTAACTTTTTTATTCTAATAGTTTGAGATACTGGATTTTTTTAAAAAATTTTATTTCCATGAGCTGTAAGGCATAATCACTAAGATTAAAACAAATAAAAAAAGGCTTGAAATATTTCACTTTATGTATAAATGGTCTGCACTTATATAGCACTTTATAATGAATCTAGAATATATGAAAGTTCCACTTTTTGAATTAAATTATGGAATAAAACAAACTTTTCCATGATATTCTATTTTTTTGTTATGCACCTGTATGTAGAGTGCCATAGTATTTGTCATTTGTCCTATAGAACAAAATCTGCACTGAAATGCAATAGATGAAAAATAAAAGCAAAAATATACCAACTATTTTGGCATCTGATAAAAACTCTAAAACGGATTTCTGCCATAAAATTATCAACCACACTGAACTTGTTTAAGTTTTTTATTATTATTATCAGTAGCAAACAGTTGTCAATCAAACCCAAGTGTGTTTTACAATATTTTACTAGCAGTTTAAATGGAAATTAAAAAGCATCTTCAGTTTATTATTATTATTTAAATCAGCGTTTACTCTTGGGTTGTCTTTTGGTTTGCAACTATACGTTGGTCAACTAGATTGTCTCCGGAGCCGCAGATAACAGCTTTACACTGGACGAATTCGTTCTTCAGCCTCTTGAGGGATTTTGCGAGTTGAGGATCAGTCCTCAGTACCACCATGTCGTACGTCATCCAGGTCACATTCACTGGGAGCAGAGAATGGGGAAACTGTTAATATAGCTAGATTTCTGTTACAGAGCACTATAAACTTCTGGTTTGCTGTATATGCATTTCACCTGAAATTTTCTCCATCTGTTCGGTCATCCTCTCTAAATCTTTACTGCATTCTAAAGTTTCACGACCAAAATCCTCGTATTGTTCCCCAGCTGAAGCATTGTCAACCATCTAAAAACCGAGATAAGCAAGCTAGCTAAATTAGTTAGCGAGTGCTAGCTAAAATACGCAATATTTAGCCACATTCGCGTACATCTTTTATACAAGAAGCAAATTAGTGAGCTGCTACGAGTTAATAAGAAGTCAATAAGCAGTTTAAAATGGTCTGGTAAACAGACCTACTGGATAACTACTTTTTATGTGCTAGCTACAAATCTGCCGAGCTATCGGACAAGGTTATCGCAAACAATTCGCTAGCAAGCTTGGTTTCCAATTTAGCTAATATCATTAGCTGTCTTTACATTGCCTAAGTACAGGTGACAGGACTTATATAATTTACGTAAAAAATTACATCACCTTGCTAAAGTAACTTTCGATGGTTTATGTCAAACGCGACTTTTGATAGAGGCTGTCAGGGTTTGAAGGAAATTTCTGACGAGTTTCTCTCCGTCTCCGTGGGCACGCAAAGCTCTCCTGAAGCACGCGCGAAAATTAAAGGACACAACAGAAACGCCCGGTTTGCGTTCCACAATTAATGTGCTCCCGAAACACTGAAAAGTTCATATGGGCAGGTCTGTATGCAAGGTTATTATAGTTTTGCATTTTTCATTAGTTTTTATTTTGTATTGACTTTTCAAGTTCAGTTTAGTTTTAATTAGTTTTTAAAGCGGGTTTGCTAGTTTAGTTTAGATTTTTTGGAAAATGCTTAGTTTTAGTTTAGTTTTTTTTTTTTATTAGTTTTAGTCTTTTGTAATATGGGTTATTTGTCAAGGCCAGAAAAAGTACTGTGTAATAAAAACTCAACAAAAACATCATACAATTTTAGAAATATGTACTCAACAATAACACCAGTACATAAAATGTACAGATGGGCACAAATAAGCTGACACACCCATGAAAGATGCTGTTAATCCTCTCTTGCTCCAACCATCTACACGTAGGGTCAGCTTCCTCGCACCCTAATGATATCTTTTCATTTCTGCTTTGCCGTATCCATCTTAGCCCCAATAAGGCTGTTGACTCTTGCAGCTCCAGGTGTTTTGAACTTTGGTTCGAGTAAAGTTTTTGAAGGCAACTCTCACAGTTGTGTAGACATCCCAGCATCAATAAACATATTAACCAGCGCTTCCTCCCGCTTGTGGTGTTCCTGCGTATTTACTAACCAGCAGCTATCGGTTCTCCGGTGAAAGCACTGCCGTAGTGTTCTCTGTTCTGCGGTTGTCTCGGTCATGCTGCCTAGCCCTGTTTCGGGGGAGGGGGGCTTGGCGTTCTCCTTTACCTTATTAAGGTAAACTAGGGTAGCCTCCCGGTGCGTGCTTCTCAAATGTACTTTCAAATTCGTGGGATTTTTCCCTTTAATAAATTGTCCACATATTTCACCACCTTCCACTGGAAGACACTTGCTTTTATGTGACACACAGTCATATTCAAAGTAATCCCAAATAGGACTCTTTCTTCCGACTTTCGGTACCGCCATGATGCCAGGCGAGGAGCATGGACTGTGCTGTGTTCAATTTAACATGGAATGTCATAATTCCGGGTTCCCAGTCGGAAATGTCAACTCTGAAAGATATTTGCTCTGTGAAAGACATTGACAAAGATGTAAACTAAGGACATTTACTCAATAATTGTATTTTATTTTAGTTAGTTTTGAAAATAGACAATATAGTTTTAGTTAGTTATCGTTTTTTTTTAAAAATGCCTGGTTTTTATTTCGATTTCAGTTAACGGCAATGTTTTTTCACAACTAGTTTTCATTATTTCGTTCGTTTTCGTTTGCGATTATAACCTTGTCTGTATGTCGTACAGTGAAAATAATGAATAAGCCAATTACTGATTTTAAGTAAAAATTTGAAAATAAGTGAGAGGTTGTTCCCTTAAGCCCCTAACCATCAATTAAAATCTATAGTCCTGTTGAAAAATCTAGCTTGGTCTGACCAGCTGTGTTTCCAAAACGCAGTCAGAGCTGGTTATATTGATAGACCATAACACAACAGTAAGACAAATAGAAAATCTCAAACATTTATTGATTCATTGAGGCAAGGAATAAAGATGATGGAAAATAATTTAACACTTGACAAAGATGATCTACGACCATGACAAGCTCAGCATGTGATTTGGATGCTGGTAGCTGTAAAACCAAGCTGGATTTTTCAGTATACAAATAATTAAAATGTCCATTTTTGTTATATCAGCCTACATTGTCTGCCTTCCAAATTAGTTGTAGAAAGAGAAATTATATGTTTATCAAATAATTCCTCATGCAACACATCTGCTGGACTGAAATGAAAATGAAAGCTGCTATAATGAAAAGCTAAATGAGTTTTCTTCCCTACTGTGGTATTAATGATAACTGTGGGCATTCTATTTATTTATTTATTTATTTATTTATTTATTTATTTTTGCTGTTGTTGTGAGAGCGCAACGAAAATTGTATATAATTGTCAATAATTTGGTATGGTATTGAAGTGGTCTTGAATGAACATGATTCATCATAAAGGTTTGTTGATTATTTCCATATTTTATTTGCATTCACACCAATGCACACACAGGATCCAAAAGGATATTTCACTGTACAAAACATATTGTGTATGCATCATAAAAATCACTCAGCAATCTATAAATGTATCCTTTAAATGACAAAAAAACTGACCAAAGAGTGAATATAGTCATATAACTAGAAAGAGAAAGTAACCAATAAGAAGAAAAGGGAGGTGCCAGATATGCATGAATAAAACAGGTGCGACAGGTGACAGCACTGACTAGAGTGCAAGGGCAAACAATGGCAGAGTGAAGAAAGATATTAGACCTCTCAACTGTTGATCTGTTTTTAAAAGAAGAGAACAAGAAATCTTTCCGGACCATAGAAGAAACAGTGTATTACATCTGGAGCCACCTGAGCCATTTGTATCCAGATAGGAGCATCTTATGAAGCAATAATCATGGCATCATATGAACAAGGTCAGTCTCCAATTCGATGTGGTCCACAATTCCCCAGCTTGGGACAGGAGCCTCCAGAGCTGAGCCTTTACAGCGATAATTACTATCCTCCTCCATCATTGCCAAGTCCACAGAGGACAAACCCCTCCTCATATGATCTTGGGGAATATGCAACTTCATCTCCTAACCCATACCTGTGGTTCAGTGGTACTGGGATCAACACTTCTGCATATCTGGGTGGTGCACCAGGTCCTGCTGTATCTTCCTTTGTTCCACAGCACTATGGCATGCAGAGGCCCTACATTGGGCAAGGAGGTCCTGGGGGTGGTGGTGGAGAACTGGGATGGTTCTCAATACCTTCTCAGGAGGACCTAATGAAGCTGGTCAGACCACCCTACTCATACTCTGCACTCATTGCAATGGCAATACATGGTGCTCCAGACCGGCGCCTGACTCTGAGCCAGATTTACCAGTATGTAGCAGATAATTTTCCTTTCTACAATAAGAGCAAAGCTGGCTGGCAGAACTCCATTCGCCACAACCTATCACTGAACGACTGTTTCAAGAAAGTTCCTCGGGATGAAGATGACCCTGGTAAGAACTCTTGAGTGTGTTTGTCTTTTAATTGTCTTAAGCCATTTTGAATACTGGTGGGTAAGGTTTTCTGGGAGGTTTTTACATGGTATCATATTCCAGTCAAATTCATGTCAAATCTTTCTCTCTCACTCTTAAGGTAAAGGTAATTACTGGACCCTTGATCCAAACTGTGAAAAGATGTTTGACAATGGCAACTTCAGGCGCAAGAGGAAGAGAAAGTCTGATGGTCTTGCTGGGGAGGGCAACTCTGGAGGAACTCTTAGCTCAGAGGCAGGAGATGGGAGTGGGAGCTCTAAAAATGCAACGCTTGACATTTCAACCTCATCTGAGAAAGCTCCGGCCATGCCCCCCCCACCTTGCCTGAGCAACTTTCTGACAGAAATGTCTGGGGTATCAGCTGGATCTCTGGAGGTGGATGGAGAAATTATTAATCGCTCCATACCTCTCAGCCTGCCAGTGGATGGCACACAAAGACCAACCCAAACATCAGGCTTCAGCTCCTACTCCCCTGGTTCCACAGTCCCTGAGTGGGCATCATCTCTCCCACCACCTCCTCCTATTTCCCCCTCAGGTTCTCATGCCACTTTAGGCTACAGTAGCCCAGCTTTCAACCAGTTCAGTGGCCATTTCTACCCTGGCTTGAACTCAACTGGCATTCTGTATCCCCGAGAGGGCACAGAGGTGTGATAGAACTGTACAGAAGTCAACAGAAATAGCACAAGCTGCATAGTAAACTGCAGCCAGAGACTGGTGAGGGAGAAAAAAAAGCTTCACACATACACACACTTACTACCAGTTGACTGGTTTTGGTTGAATGCTGAAATGGCCCCGTGAGTGTGAGATTACAGCAGATTCCCACAGGAACAGCTTAGTCAGCATCATGATATGCGTGATACTAACAAAGGCCACCAGCAGCTTCAATGTGAGGTCTGCTGCTGACATTATGCCATTCCATCCAACTATCTTTGCTGATCATATCACTAAAACTGTAAGCACTTGTACTAAACACTGAACATGACTTAAAAAAAAAGTCTTTAACCAGCAGAGTAACCTTTGAGAACGTGCATGTCGCGCAACATTCTTCATTCTACACCTGTAATTTGATCCTTTCAGTTTTTTAAACTTTATCTGTTTAATGGAAAGTTGTGATGTCTTTTTACTTCTAACAGTGTGAGTAAATGTTGTACAGAGTTTTATGTGTGTCTTCTGTTACTTTTTTAATAAAGAATTGTCAACAGTATCCAGTGTTTAATCAACTGAACACAATAATGATTTACTAAATTATAACTCTGAGAGAGCAGTAAGTAAGTAGCTCTGGATAAGGGTCATAAATGTAAATGTAAGTTTTTAATGCAAAATCACCATTCAGCTAAAGACTAAATGCATGGCACAAAAACATGATTATAAAAAATGTCTAATTAGTCTAGTCCCAGTTTTGATTCAACATTACAAATTTAAAAAAATATTTTAAATCTTTTTTTTTTTTTTTTTAACTTTGTATTACATTGTTGTAAGAGCTATTATGTTACATATTACATTAGGTACAAAAATGATCCTTAATGGAAAGCATATGTAACTTCCCTAAATATGAAATGTAACTAAAGCAACTGTGTTAATTAGCTCAAATTTTGTAAATAATATAAAAAAAAATTTGTCAACTATAAGTGGGGAAAAACAGAACATGGTCAGATAAAAACAGGGTCAGATAACCAAAAATATATAACCAAAAAAAAAAAAATATATATATATATATATATATATATATATATATATATATATATAATCTATATATATATTGGCTCTTTATTTGAAAGAATCTAATTGAAGTATTCAGTTTTAGGAAATTTAGAGAAAAGAAAATTAGCTGGCCTCATTTTCCATATGACCAAAAACAAGATAAATTCTATATGTCCTTTTATGAGAAAAATTTATCTAGTCATTCATAATAAATTACTAACTTAATCCACAATAAGGTAGGCTCAACTTCTGAATGTTCAATCA
The DNA here is from genome assembly GCF_001660625.3 of Ictalurus punctatus. Taxonomy (NCBI): domain Eukaryota; kingdom Metazoa; phylum Chordata; class Actinopteri; order Siluriformes; family Ictaluridae; genus Ictalurus; species Ictalurus punctatus. The sequence goes on along the minus strand of NC_030423.2, from coordinate 6,927,489 downwards.
TACAATAGTTTTAAATAAATATCAAGTTTATATTCCTGTTATAATGTCAGATCACATTTCATGCCATATTTAGCGTTTAAAAATTATAATGTGACATCCATGCACACAAAGAAACTTCCAAATATTTAACGAGTGTGACCATAGTTATATACGGCATACACCTTTAACTGGGTGCTTGCCAGAATTTCTTTAGAAATTGCAGAGTGTAGGGTTTTGCAGGGCACCAAGAAATGCCTTATGGTTGGTTTCTGGGGCTAGTTTTTGAAGCAGGTAAGTGTGATTCTTTGCATGTGTAGAGCTATTCTACAGTCGATGCCCTGAAGCAAAAAAGATGAAGGCAAACAATGTTCCCGATATCTGTGGCTAACCAAGTCATTACCGTGATTTTTAATATTATGTAAAAGCTGTAACATAAGCTGTGGAGACACTGAGATTTTTTTATCTGCCATGCAAGTATGGAGTACAATCTTCTTTCCGATATTAGTCTTCTTACTGTTGAATCTTACATGATTACATTTTCACCATAATTACCTGGGCATAGACTAGTAGTAATGATTTTACTTGTTCCCTGTGGGCAATGAATAAAGATCAATTAATAGAATCCGCAAATTTAAACAGCAGTGAAGTCACTAGACATAAGAGTATCTGACAGATTACACAAATTTCACTTGTTTGGTGTGTTTACAACCTGCATCCTTCTCCATACTGCCTTAAGGACATTATTTACCCCTAAACATAAACAGTACTCTTGCAACTGAATAGAAAATTAAAGATGTAGAGCATAGTGAGTTTTCTTCGCAGAGTCCCCAAATGTAGTTTAAAAAAGGCCTGGAGCACATGTGGGAGTACTGATCTATTCAGTACAGATATTTTTCTAATCTGTCTGCATGACAAATAGATCAGATTGTTCACTTTCACTGAGTAATTGAGATTACCAACAGACAAAATGTTCCACCAAATTACCTGACCCAACAGTAATCATATGGGTGTCTGTGACAATCATTAGCTGTCAGCAAATGCTAAAATGTTTTCTTCAAGAAACTTATCTGTGCTAAGACTTCACATGAGATCATATAGCAACCGTTTTGCATAACAGCTCATAACAGAGGCACAACAGCAGGAGACTGATATTATGACTGATTTGTGGCTCCTGTTTGGCTCTGAGCTGCAAATGGCAAGAGTGAGATGGTTATCATCAAGCACTGTTATGATGGAAAAACAAATGCTTTGAGGACATAAAAAGAGAGCAGTTCTCTCCTAAGAATATGGGCCAATGTAAATGGAAGGTTTATTTTTTTTTGTCTGAACATGCAGAGTTACTATCAATCATTTCTTTGGCACATGGTTGATCTTACTTTGTCAACCTCAATGAAACTTAATTGTCGTTTAGCATTTTCTTTGACTTAAGATGCCAAAAGAGATAAAGGACATGAATATACCGGCAATGTCAGACACACATTTTCAAAAAGTTGTTGTAACCTTTAGCCTATCCCAAGCTGATTTCACATAATGCAAATTTCCAACTGTTTAACACAAATCTGTAACATGGTTTTATCATTCCACTTCTTGTTCTTTGTTGACTATTACAAAAATCTTCCAAGCCATCCATAATACAGAAATGTGGACTTGACTAATGCTTGTTGACATTTCATAACAACTGCTGCTTATTTCTCTTTATAGACCCTAGTAAAAGTCTTTATTTAACAACTATGTGCTCTCTACCTTTAAAGTTTTGGTCTGGTTAATATTATTGACAATAGTCCCAATTATTAAACAATCTTTTTGTATGGTAATGAAGTAGATTAAATATGCTTGACAAAAACATTAAGGGCCCAGCATTCATTCCTTGATTCCTTGAGTTTTCCAATGCCGTAGGGGTGGAGAATTATTGTTCAGCAGCTTAACCTGATTAAATCTATAAATCTCCAACTAGACCGGCTGGCTGTAAAGTAGTGTGTACAAATGCAGAGAGAGAGACACACACACACTCTAGTACTTTCCAGGAAATTAAGATTAAATTAATTGAAATTATTTACTTTTTGAAGTAAAAATTTGTTGTAGCTAAAAGTATTTATGTATAGATTATTTTATATATAGATTTCATTATCCTAAATAATAATGATAATGATATTAATACCTGATAAGAATATATATATATATATATATATATATATATATATATATATATATATATATATATATATATATATATATATATATATATATATATATATAGTATATAACAGCATGTAATTACCTGATTCTGAGAATAAAACTTTTTGTGTAATTCAGGTATGTAAACACCCTTGCTTGCTCTTGTTATAGAACAAGGTTTTCCAAATAAGAAGGAATTATTATTAGCCGCTAGAGCTGGAGTATTCCATTGCTTGTCAGGTTGTTAAAAGAAAAAAATTATTGAACTAATTAGTGCATCTTGGATACAAAATGATATCAGTTCTGAGTGGTCCATATACACTCACTGAACACTATGAACATTATCCTAATAGTGCAAAGGCCCTCCTTTTGCTCTCAAAAAAAAAAGCTAGTAGAAGTACTTCTGTCTTGTCAGAATTAAGTAAATAAATTAATAAGCATCCAATGTCTAATGTCCTACAAGTTCCTGAACTTTATTAAACTGATGTCTGTCATCTGGCTTTGCTGAAACATACAACTGTGTGTCATCAGCATAACAGTGGAAGCCAATTCCATGTTTACAAATAATTTGTCCCAGAGGTAGCATATATAAAGAAAAAAGCAGTGGGCCTAAAACAGAATCTTGCAGAACACCAAACTTTACCTCCTTTGAGATTATGGTCCATGTGGACATGATTGCATCACACAATTCCTGCAGCTTTTTCAGGCACACATTCACGCTATGAATCTCCCTTCTACCACATCCCAAAGGTGTTCTATTGGATTCAGATTCAGTGACTGGGAAGGCCACTGAAGAACACTGAACTCATTGTCATGTTCATGAAACTAGTTTGAGACGACTTTTGCTTTATGACATGGTGCGTTATGCTGGAACTAGCCATTAGAAGATGGGTAAATTGTGGCCATGAAGGGAATGCTGTGGCATTCAAACAATGATTGGTATTAATGGGCCCAAAGTGGACCATATCTGCATTATTTTATTGCATTGCTGCCAGACAATTAGCTGATTAGATAACTGCATGAATGAGTAGGTGTACAGGTGTTCCTTATAAAGTGTTCAGTAAGTATATGAAACAAGTAGGACCCCCTACTTCTACTCTATTGTCTTGAATGGAAATAGAAAATGAACTATTTTGAACTCCCTTTATACAAAGAGTTACCTACAGTATATCAATGCCCTTTTCTAGCATGTTTGCTTAGATACAAGACAAGATACAAGTGATGTAGATGAGTATGAAACTGCTGGAGTGTTATTCAGGTCACAGATATATATGCAATGTTGACACCATAAACTCCAAACAGACAGGGTTAAATCCATCAAGATAAAGAAATGTGCTAGCAGAGGGGCCCATAATTGAGATTAAAATCAGAAATTATACAAGAGTTAATACTGTTTAATCACATTTAATACTAATAGAATTTCCAATATATTACAGAAAAAAATTGGGGTTTTTTGTTTGTTTTTTTAAATATAATTTTAGTGACAATAACAACTTTGCTTTTTATTGCATTACCGTAATATAAGGCAAATTGCTGTGCTGCCAAAACAACACCAAACAGTGACCACACGCTGCACTGTTATGAGTAAAACAGTATTGGCCTTTTAGTTGTGTTTAGTAAACTCAGATTGAGAACTCCAGGAAGAGATGATGGAAGAGGCAGGCCTTCCAGTTCTAGCTCTGTTGTATGTAAATACTTGCGCACGCTCCACACACATTAAGTGAGGAAGTTTCGAACAACTTTAACTTTGCATTCATTCTGTTTCTGCAGAGCTACTGCCCCCTCCAGTCAATCATGTGCTCACTATATTACTCATATTCCTAATGTGATTTTAACAAAGATTCACCAAAGGTCCTAGTACAAGAACCAACAAAAATATGGTTTTAAAACAATACTAAATTAGATATACTGTAGTCAAGTCATAAATACAATCTTATTATAAAGCTATAGGTTAACATAATACAGAAACACAGCTAAATCATATGGTAGCAGATTTTAGGCAAATTATGATGATTGTGAAAACATGAAGACATTGTTTTGGCAATGGAATAATCTGTCCTTCCAAGGAACCCCATTACTATTATATCCAAATCAACAGCTTGTTTCATTAAAAAATAAATGTTGTTAAAGTCTGGAACAGAACTTATGGAATCATCCATGTTGCTTTCATATGATCTTCAGATGCATAGAACAAATGTCAAGCGTAGATGAATACTGTAAATTTACAAAAGATTGAAAAATAAAACAGCACCTCCACTTTTTCCTTAATCCCAAAGTTAAAGTTTGTATCCAAAAATTATAAGCCAAGATGAATTTAGTGAAAGCAGGAAATTTCTTCTTATGTAAACGTGTTCCTATATGTGGCATGGCTTTTATAGAATATTTAGGGACAATAGTGTTGGAAGACAACAAACACACTATTGAATTGTTCTATTATTTCACCCTACAATATTTGATGTCAACATGGTGCAAATACAAGCATGTGACTGATTAATGAGGTAAAGTATGAACTGTTCTTATAACCAAATACTCACTTTAGGATTTGGTTACTGTAGACTTGGAGTGATCAGTGTAAATTTCCTGGTGATGGCCTCAGCAATAGTGTGCACATATGTCTGATAGCATTCCTTCAATTTAACATGTGAAATGTGTTGACCTAATAACGATTCTTAAAACTTCACATCATACATTAGACAAAAAAAAAAAAAAATTAGCTGCTGTGCCTCCCTGTGGAAGAAAAGTGAAGTGTCAGAGTGTGTGTGTGTGTGTGTGTGTGTGTGTGTGTGTGTGTGTGTGGGTGGGTGGGTGGGTGGGTGTGGGTGTGTAGTATATCCTCTTTAACATCCTTTTTCTCAAATAAATACACAGATGGGTGACAAATTGTGTTTTAGTATGTTGTTTAGCTACCACAAGCCACCAGAATAGCTTCCGTGCTCCTTGGCATAGATTCTGTAGAACTGTACTGGAGGAATGAACACCATCTTCCTAATAAATATTCCCTTAATTGGTGTTTGATGGTAGTAGTGGAGAGCACTGTCTAACACTTCAGTCCAAAATCTCCCATAGGTGTAAAATTCGGTTGAGATCTGGTGACTGCATAGCATATAATTTGCATAATTTTCATCCGCATCAAACCAGTCAATGACTACTCATTGCCATCCTGGAAGAGCCACTCCCATCAGTATAGAAATGTTTCATCACCAACAGGGATGATTAAAGAAGTTCTACAGGATTTGACTTCATACTTTCAAATGTATTTCTTAATGTTTGAAATGAGCTGTTGGTTTATATAAAATAGTAATGGGGTTCCTGGGAAAGATACATTGACTTCAATGTGTTCAGCTTTTCATATTCACCGTAATTCACCTAAAATCATCATCATATCATACCATATGATTTAATTGTGTTTATGTATTATGTTATACATATAGCTTTATAATAATAATGTATTTTCATTATTTGTAAAATAACAAATTATAAAATTTTTAATATTGTGGAAAAGTTAATTTTTTCCCGGAATTTAATTCTAAAAGTGGAACTTTCATATATTCTAGATTCATTACACATAAAAAGTATGTTAATTTATGCACTCAATACTTGGTCGGTGTTCCTTTTGCACAAATTGCTGAATTAATGCGGCATGGCATGGAAGCAATCAGCCTTTGGCACTGATGAGGTGTTATGGAAGCCCAGGTTGCTTTTATAGCAGCCTTCCGCATGTCTGTATTGCTGGGTCTGGTGTCTCTCATAGATTCTCTATGGGGTTCAGGTCAGGCGAGTCAGCTGACCAATCAAGCACAGTAATACCATGGTCAGCAAACCAGTAGTTTTGGCACTGTAGGCAGGTGCCAAGTCCTGCTGGAAAAGGAAATCAGCATCTCCATAAAGCTTGTCAGCAGATGGAAGCATGAAGTGCTCTAAAATCTCGTGGTAGTCACTGCATTGACTCTCAGCTTGAGAAAACACAGTGGATCAACATCAGCAGATGACGTGGCAACCCAAATCATCACTGACTGTGGAAACTTCACACTGCACTTCAAGCAGCTTGGATTCTGTGCCCCTCCTCTCTTCCTCCAGACTCTGGAACCTTGATTTCCAAATGAAATGCAAAATTTACTTTCATCTGAAAATTGATTGTGATTGTGTGTACTGAACCAGACTGAGATATTAAAGGCTCAGGTAACCTTTGCTGGTATTTTGAGTTAATTAGCTGATTAGAGCTCTTCTCAGGTCGACGTTTCTGTATTATACAGTGCATCTAGAAAGTATTCACAACGCTTCACTTTTGCCACATTTTGTTATGTTACAGCCTTATTCCAAAATGGGTTAAATTCATTATTTTCCTCAAAATCCTACAAACAATACCCCGTAATCACAATGTGAATGAAGTTTGTTTGAAATCTTTGCAAATTTATTTTAAAAAAAAAAAAAAAAAAAAAAAAGGCACATGCACATAAGTATTCACAGCCTTTGCTCAATATTTTGTTGAAGCACTTTTGGCACCAATTACAGCCTCAAGTCTTTTTGAGTATGATGCTACAAGCTTGGCACACCTATTTTTGAGCAGTTTCTCCCATTCTTCTTTGCAGGACCTCTCAAGCTCTATCAGGTTGTATGGGGAGCGTTGGTGCACAGCCATTTCAAATCTCTCCAAAGATGTTCAATCGGTTCAAGTCTGGGCTCTGGCTGGGCCACTCAAGGACATTCACAGAGTTGTCCTGTAGCCACTCCTTTGTTATCTTGACTGTGTGCTTAGGGTCACTGTCCTGTTGGAAGATAAACCTTCACCCCAGTCTGAGGTCCAGAGTGCTCTGGAGCAGGTTTTCATCAAGGATGTCTCTGTACATTGCTGCATTCATCTTTCCCTCGATCCTGATTAGTCTACCAGTTCCTGCCGCTGAAAAACATCCCCACAGCATGATGCTGCCACCACCATGCTTCACTGTAGGGATGGTATTGTCCAAGTGATGAGTGGTGCCTGGTTTCCTCCAGACATGACGCTTGCCATTCAGGCCAAAGAGTTCAATCTTTGTTTCATCATGGTCTGAGAGTCCTTCAGGTGCCTTTCGGAAAACTCCAGGCAGGCTGTCATGTGACTTTTACTGAGGGATGGCTTCCATCTGGAAACTCTACCATACAGGCCTGATTGGTGGAGTGCTGCAGAGATGGTTGTTCTTCTGGAAGGTTCTCCTCCCTCCACAGATAAATGCTGAAGCTCTGTCAGAGTGACCATCAGGTTTTTGGTCACCTCCCTGACTAAGGCCCTTCTCTCCTGATCGCTCAGTTTGGCCGGGCAGCCAGCTCTAGGAAGAGTCCTGGTGGTTCCAAACTTATTCCATTTACAGATGATGGAGGCCACTGTGCTCATTGGGACCTTTGCAGAAATGTTTCTGTACCCTTCCCCAGATCTGTGCCTCGATACAATCCTCTCTTGAAGGTCTACAGACAATTCCTTGGACTTAATGGCTTGGTTTGTGCTCTGATATGCATTGAAAATTAACTTTTCCATGATATTCAAATTTTTTGAGATGCACCTATATTCAGGAATAAATCTTAAAAGTATTTTAAAACCATATTTTTTCTAGCACAGGAAACTTTAGTGAATTTGCAGTTCTTGTTAAAATCACATTAGGAATATGAGTAATGCAGTGAGCACCTGAGTAAATGAAATGAGTACCTGAGGTAATGAAATGAATGACACAGTACGTGATACATACAAAGGTCCTACATGTTCTACACATAAATTAATGTGAGAGCTGGATATAAAAAAAGAAGAAAACACAAAGGCAGCATTTTAATAGGATGTACATTTGAAATTCAACTGTGTTTACATTTTGAGCAGGATCAAAAGCTACCGGTGGCCCATAAGTTTAAGTGTAAGCACGCCTAAAGTAAACATTGTGAGGAGATGGCGGGGGATTAGGACTGTTAAGATTCAGTGGACTGTGACTTAGGCATGTAGAGTCTGGAATTTCCATAGAAACAAGTAGCATGCTTTGCATAAATTCAATCAAATTAGCCCATTTAGTCATTGTGTTAGGACCAGGAACAATGTCTCCAGTTAACAGACTAACTAAGCTGCTCTTTTGTTGTTTTATTTGCTTTTTATATGCTCTAACCCTCATCTCACCTGATTTTCAGTCCTCATTCCTCCTGTAAGCTTTTATGCCATTTACTAGTCAGGTCCAGCAACTGCCTGCTGAACAAAAGACACTCTGAGATGAATAGGCCCTCAGGGTCCCTAGGCTCAGAGGTTTTGGGATATGTCTGTCTGTTTTGTTCTTCTTTCTTTCTTTTATAATAAAATATTATAAACAAACAGACAAAAAACTAATATTTTTATATATTCATTTTAAAAATTACCCCGTGTAAACAAGCCCCCCCCCCAAATTTGGAATTATATCGCACCAGCCCTTTTTTGAAATTTGATGCAAATTTGATTCATATTAATTTATCTTCACTATCATTATTTCATTATCACAGCTCGCTAAGTATTATATGCACAGCTATGAAAGAATACGTTTGTTAATTCTCTATAAGCAGATATTCTTTTAACTGAACGGTGTTTGTTTTGTGCCACACATAATTCATGAATACTGCCCATTGACCATTCACGTGCCTGTCTTGATACTCAAGAAAGCATATTATTTGGAGGAGACATGGTATAAGTGTTAAGTTATTATATATTGTAGACATATTTATATTTATATGTTTCTATTCAAATTATATTTACACTCTGGCCATGTGAAATAAAAAAAAATTGACACTTTTATTATTTTTATTTAATTAATCCTTTTATTAGCTCACTTGTAGAGATCACAGAGTGATACATGACAGTGAAAAATTATTTGCAATAATCCTGAAAGGGGGGGGGGGGGGGGGGGGTTGTAATGGTAGCCCGTTTAGGTCTATACAATTCAAATGCATGGAAAGTCCCGAAACAAAGGGAAAAAGGGCCAAAAGTATTGAGAATTCATATCTTTAGTATTAATTAATATGTTGGTCTAAATTTTTTTTATACCAAATAGTACAGCTTTTAATGTACACCTGGTGTGTTTGAAGAACACACTGCAACCAGCAATGTCAGCCTTGCAACACTTACAGCTTCTTAAGGGCTACAATACCGAACTTGTAGTAAATTAAATAACCAATCTGGCCACACAGTGGCAGTATAAAACTAACGAACGTAACTAGACGTACCATAGAAGAAATTCACACGAACCAATCCGATGGCAGGTTGCCTTTTAAAACCGGGAAAACTTGAAGTCAAAACATACACTTTTGTAATTTGACAAGAAAAAAAAAAAAAAAAAAAAAAAAAAACGTGCTTAAGAAAGAAGTCGCTGCCGCATAACTAGTGGTTGGTAAGCAAGATTTGTTGAATGAAAAATAGAATAGAAATGGTTGCTGCCTTTGTAATTGAGAGTAAACTGTAACTGCTGTAAACTAGCCAGCCATTTAGAAGAGTTTGCTAATCTATATTCATGCTAATCTATTAGGCTAGCTAATAACCTGGCGTACATGCATGGTTTAATTTCTCGAGGTTTGGTAAGCTTCATAATGTTCGACACTATACGAATATAACTACGAGTTATATTTTGCAGTTAGAGGGGCGCCTTTTCACAATGTGAAACTGCATCATCGTGGGTTACTAAATTCAGAAATCCTACCGATGGACATGCTTGACACATTCTGTCAGAATCTGAAACTCTGGAAAAATATGGGCTTACAGAAGATGTTCAGAAGAGTATTTGATTTAAGTGTATCTCGTTGTTTTCAGGCATTCCCTTATTTACACGACCAACGGGTTTAATAGTGCCTTTTATTGCTGATTGCCTCTAAGGAAAATGTTGGGGTGTTTGTGTGGGAATGTATTGCATTAGATCACAGCATCCCAACCCTGGTCATGGAATAACCCGTGTCCTACACATTTGAGTGTCTTCCCTGCTCCAACACCCATATTTCAATTTTATAATAAAATAATGTTAATTAGCTGAAGTTGAATGAGGTGTGTTGTAGCAGGGAGCTCACGAAAATGTACAGGACCAGGATCGGGAACCTGTGTTCTAGCTTAAGTATTTGTCTATGCTAGAGTGTCGAAGGCCATGGATGCTATAGTCTACGTTGATCAAGAAAATGGCACACTCGCTGCTCCATCCATAAAAGCTCGCCAGAGGCTTCACTCTGCTCCTGGTAAGCTGGAGTCATTTCACACTAACTTGACTTGATGGAATAGTGCTTTTTGTCAAGGTTATTTCATTACACACTGGTATGCATAACTGTTTAGTTTGTGATGGTTTATATGTATGGTGTGTGTGTGTGTGTGTGTGTGTGTGTGTGTGTGTGTGTTTTTCTATGCACCCATGGTAGAAACAAATTTCCTCTTTGAGGACTAATAAATTATCTATCTATCTATCTATCTATCTATCTATCTATCTATCTATCTATCTTTATAGAGCATCTCCTAAAAACTCCACTGAAGACATGGCTTGGTGCTCCTTCACAGTCAAGCCGCAAAGCTTTGGGAATAGTTAATAAGATTGTAGTCACTCCAGCAGCCACTCATAAAGTTAATATGCCGAATATACCCCTTGCAGCCCAGGTTGGTTGTTGAAATATCATTTACTTACTATTTTATTCATTCTGGAGATATGACTAACTCCCTTTTTTGTTAAAGCAATGTAAAGTGGCTCCTCAGCCTGTTGGTGAGGACTACCCAGAGATTGAGAAGTGCTTCCCATATGACCCGAGTGGTATGTCTCTTTCAGAATTGAAATTTGAACAATTCAAGGAAGTCACAAGCATGAATGAATCTAAAGGGTTTTTAATCTACATACACTAGCAACCACTGTATTGCAGTTTCTGCATTTTCAGGCTAAGTGTATATCAATATTTGACTCCTAACATTTCTACCAAATGACATCCTGATGTTTTAGATGACAAATGCATAATGTTCTCTTGGTTCCTGTGTTTTTGGCAGTTCTCACTAACTGTTGATGTACTATTCATAAATTTGGTGTTCAAAACAAGACCCTTTTTCAACCAGTGCTGTTTGAATGTTGCTTGTCCAGTCACATTACTGGACAGATCCAAATGGCTGTATAATGGTGGTTGAAAAAATATTATAAATCTGTTAATGTGGTTAAAGATCTAACACATCTCAAATAGTATTGCAATGTTGTGGTATCAGTGTTGGCTTAACAGATAATTCTCAGATAAATCAGTGTCCCAAAAATGCTTACTGGCATAATTCCAGTGTATTGCAAAAAGGAGCTTATGTGGTAAATGATGTGTACAAAAAATACAGGACAGTGTTGCTGCACAGCCAAAGCTGATCACGTAGTCTCCTTTAAGTAACCGTTAACTCTGATTGTATAAATAGTTAAAGAATGTGTGTGAATCATCACCAGTGCCAGGACTATACTGTGTTTGATTAAGGACCAATGTTTTTTAAAGTTCATTTGATGATTCTTTCTTGAGGTATACAGTGCTGTGAAGAAGTATTTCACTTGTTTCCTGATTTCTTTTGTCTTTTAGTATCTCCTATTAAATAGTTCTAGATCTTCAAATGAAATGCAGCATAATACAAAAGCAACCTGATTAAACACAATACAGATTTAATTATTTATTATTATTATTATTATTATTATTATTATTATTATTTTTTTTATTGAAGCAAAAGGTTATCAAACACCTATCACAAATGTGAAAAACTAATTGCTCCCTTAAACCTAAAATCCGGCTGTGCCACCTTTAGCAGCAATAACTGCAACCAAATGCTTCTGATGGATCAGATTTTCAGAGTGCTGTGGTGGAATTTTGGCTCACTAAATACTTTAGTTCCTGCACACTGGAGGGTTTTTGAACATGAACTGTACGTTTAAGGTCCTGTCACAGCATCTCAATTGGTTCTAGTCAGGACTTTGACTAGGCCATTCCAAAACTATTAATGGCTCAAAAAAAGTTAAATTAGAGGTGGACTCACTCCTGTTCTTTGGATCACTGTCTTGCTGCATAATCCAGTTGTGCTTGAGTTTCAACTTGCAGACTGAAGACCAGGCATTTTAAGATTTTAAGACTTTAAGATTTTCTGGTAGAGATCAGAAATCATGTTTCATGTTTCAAATCATGTTTCCTTCAATCACTGCAAGTTGCCCAGGTCCTGAAGCAGCAAAGCATCCCTACACCACCACACTAGCACCACCATGCTTGACTGTAGGTATGATCTTCTTTTTGTGGAATTCTGTGTTTGGTTTATGCCAGATTTAACAAGACCCCTGACTTTCAAACAGTTCCACTTTCAACTCCTCAAACCACAGAACATTCTCCCAATGGGTTTGAAGATCAATGTGTGTTTAGGCAAACTTCAGACAAGCCTTAATGTTCTTTTGGGTTAGCAGTGGTTTTCACCTCTCCACACTTCCATGGATGCCATTTTTTGCCTAGTGTCTTTCTGACAGTGGGGTCATGAACAATAAACTTTTATTGCTGCAAGAGAGACCTATAGTTCCATTGATGTCCTTGGTTCTTTTCTGACTTCCTGGATGAGTAGTTGCAGTGCTCTTGGAGGAATTCTGTAAGGTTGGCCACTTCTGGGAAGGTTCACTACTGTGCTGTTTTCATTTGTAGATAATTGCTCTCACTGTGGTTCTTGGGAGTCCCATGAACTTCATTATGTCTGGAATTTTTCAATTTTGGTAGTGTTACTGGGTAAGACCTCTTTATCCAACTTCATACTGTTTTAATTAAATAATAATAATAATAAAAGTTTCTATTTACTGCAAACCCTGTTCAATTAACGCAACACTTAATCAGGCCTGGTTGTGTCTAGTCCAGCTAATCCCAGTTATAAATGCCATTTCATAGATTTGGGGAAGTAGTACCTATGGGGGTGAATACATTTTCACACAGACCCAAAACAGAAGAAATCAGAATGGGGCAAATATTTTTTCATAGCATTGTAAGTGAATTAAATGTCATGCCATCATTATTTTAGAATGTTTGTTGACTGTAAATTCACATGATTGTCTTGAACCATCTACAGACTTTGAAATATACTGTGTACCTGAGGAAGTCTTCCTCAGCCAGTTTTCATTGGCTGGTTTGGGAAAACAGGAGTGGCCTCTAAATGTGCTCGAAGAGGATTTTAGTATGATTCAATCATGTTTGCCACTGTCTCCCCTCAAGATGCCTTCAGGTATCATAATCTGATAAATTCTGTCTGAATAACTACCATACTTGTGAAGATGCAACTAAATTATCTGTTTTTATACAGCACATTGTAGAGATGACCTGGAAGCATTCCTAGACACAATCAGTGAGCTGACTGTGGATTTACCATCTGAGTGTGACTCATGATGCTGAAATATTACACTTTCTTTATACTAAACTTAATTTTGTAATAAAGTTTTCTTTTTACAAATATTTTGATTATCTTTGCTGTCTCTTCTAGTTTGTTGAGTCACATCCATGAAAAAAGCATCAGTTATCAGTTAAATTTATCGTGCCTTTCCTGAGCTCAAGGGCACTGTGCAGAGTATACCAAAAAGTACATATACTAGTTGACTTGGGCAGTTATGTACATAACTGTTTTCTGCACAAGTTGAACACAAAGCTTAAACACATTAGCTTGGGGAGCATGGGCTTTTAATAAAGCTTTAAATAATAAGAAGTATCATCTCTAACATATTCTTCCATGATTCCCTTTTAGTATCATCTCTAATCTGAAGTAATCTTGAGCAGTTCCCCTATGGTAACTGAATATTAAGCACTGGGAATTTGAATGAAACTCTTTACAGTAACATTGCTGATATAATGGCACAAATGCAGCTTTAAGTTAGGAGTAGTTAATTCCTCTGCATTCAGCTGTTGCCACAGTGATGCATGATTAATACACTGGAATCACATGCAAAAGAACCTGTGCATTTTAAAAGGCATTTATTATGAATGTTCCTTAGTCCACCTCCATGTGAAAGACCATAAAGTGCAAGTGTTAATCACATTAAAATTGTAGTATTGGAAACCAGGAGAGAAGCATTCAAATATCAGTAAAATACTAATTTGGCTGATTTACAAGAACAGCCCTTGTAATTTGCTGGTACTGTTGCAGCCTAGATTAAAAAGTGTAAAAGGTACAATATGAATAGCACCACTTTGTGTTATGGTTTCCAGAAGGTTTTTACACAGACAACAAAAGCATTACAAATAAGTGATAAAACCGCAGTCATTGCCTCCTGAAGGGACAATTTATAAGTAAATGCAAAAGCTCAAGTTCATGTGATTTTGCACAACTCTCCTTGCTATGCTCATTAAACAACATGGTAAATGGTCTGCACTTATATAGCACTTTTTAAACCTTAATGGTTCCAAAGCGCTTTACACCATGTCTCATTCACCCATACCAATGGTAGCAGAGCTGCCATGCAGGGCACTAACTTGCCATCGGGAGTAACTTGGGGTTCAGTGACTTGCCCAAGGACACTAACATGTGGGCCAGGAATCGAACCACCAACCCTACTATTATAAGACAACCCGCTCTACCACCTGATCCACAGCTGCAACATACTACACTTACTATCCCATCTCTAACAACAGCCTACACTTTCAATGATTCCCCTACTTCCATGGCCAATATGTTCTGCAACACTTACACTGACCAGCCATAACATTAAAACCACCTATTGTGCAAGTCTCCCTTGTGCTGCCAAAACAGGTTTGACCTGCTGAGGCATAGGCTCCACAAGCCCTCTGAAGGTGTGCTGTGGTATCTGGCACCAAGACCAGCAACTCCTGGAAGTTGTGAGATGGGGCCCGATGCTCAATCAATTGAGATCTGGGAAAGTTGGAGGCCAAGTCAACACTTTGAACCCTTTGTCATGTTCCTCAAACCATTCCTGAACAATTTTTGCAGTGTGGCAGGGCACATGATCTTAATGAAAGAGGCCACTGCCATTAGAAAAAAGTTAAGGAAAACGCTAAGACCCAAGCTTTCCCAGCAGAACATTTCCCAGAGAATCAAACGGTCTCTGCCAGCTTGCCTTTTCCCTATAGTGCATCTTGGTGCCATCTTTAAATTAGTAGTTATCAAACCCCTTATTGAAAAACCTGACCTTGACCCCTCTCAACTGTCCAGCTATAGACCTATATCAAATCTCCCCTTAATCTCCAAGATCTTAGAAAAGGTTGTAGCACAGCACTTATGCTCATACTTGCATAGGAATAACATTCATGAAATGTATCGTCAGAATTTAGACCTCATCATAGCACAGAGACAGCGTTAGTTAAAGTACTAAACGACCTCTGATCAGGGTTGTGTCTTGCTGCTTCTGTTACTTGACCTTAGTGCAGCTTTTGATACTATTGACCATACTATTCTCGATAGATTAGTAAATGTTGTTGGCATAAAGGGAACAGTCCTCTACTGGCTCAGGTCTTATTTGACCGATCATTATCAGTTTGTAGATGTAAATGTAGACTTCTCCATGCATACCGAGGTTAATATTGGTGTTCCACAAGGTTCTGTTTTAGGCCCACTGCTTTTTTACTTCATATATGCTACCTCTAGGTCAAATTATTCATAAACATGGAATTAGCTTCCACTGTTATGCTGATGATACACAGTTGTATGTTTCAGCAAAGACAGAGGACAGACAGCAGCTTAATAAAGTTGAGGAATGTGTAAAGGACATTAAACGTTGGATGCTAACTAACTTCCTTTTACTTAATTCTGATAAGACAGAAGTACTTGTATTAGGATCACATGTAGCTAGAAGTAAGCTTTCTGATCACATAGTAACTCCGGATGGACTTTGTTTCATCATGTACAGCAGTAAAAGACCTTGGTGTGATTATTGACTCCAGTTTATCATTTGATGCTCATGTAGATAATATTACTAGGATAGCCTTCTTTCATCTCAGAAATATTTCTAAGATAAGAAATATATTGTCACTACATGATGCAGAAATATTAGTTCATGCTTTCATCACCTCTAGACTAGATTACTGTAATGTAAAACTCCAGTTAGTCCAGAATGCAGCTGCTAGAGTCCTAACTAGAACCAGAAGATACGAGCACATCACCCCAATCTTATCAACACTGCATTGGCTCCCAGTGAAATGTCGCATTGATTATAAAATACTATTATTAACCTATAAAGCACTAAATGGTCTCGCGCCACAGTATCTAAGGGACCTTTTGGTTTTTTATGATCAGCCACGCCTACTTAGATCAAAAGATGCAGGCTAGTTGACAGTACCTCGAATAGCGAAGGCCACAGCAGGGGGAAGAGCTTTCTCTTATAGAGCCCCACAGTTATGGAAACAGTTTACCAAATTCGGGTGTCAGACATAGTCCCAGTGTTTATGTCTAGGCTTAAAACGTATTTGTTTACTCGAGCTTACCATGACTAGACTTTCTGTTACTCTAAGCACAGTCCTTATAATCTTTTCTCTCCCTCTCTCCTCCTGTTGAGCCACACACGATTTTATGGAGATACTAGAGATCCTTATCCTTTCTGCTCTCTGCTCTGGCTGGAGCTCTCATCTACTCCAATTCCAGATTGCTGGGTCTACGGCTAAGGCCAAACAGACTTCATATAAACACTATTTCACACTATCTGTTGTTACTCAGATGAGGATGGGTTCCCTTCTGAGTCTGGTTTCTCTCAAGGTTTCTTTCTCTTAACATCTTAGGGAGTTTTTCCTTTCCACCGTCGCCACCGGCTTGCTCAATTGGGATAAATTTGCACTTTTAATATCTGTATACCGTGTTTATATATTTCTTTAAAACTGCTTTGAGACAATGTCCATTGTAAAAAGCACTACACAAATAAAATTGAATTGAATTGAATCTCCTCCCCAGTTTAGCGATACTCACACACCTGGCCATCCACATGATGTGAAAGACGACTTGATTCATCAGACCAACTTCTTCCATTGCTCCAGGGTCCAGTTCTAATGCTCATGTGCCCATTGTAGGCACTTTTGGCAGTGGACAGGGGTCAGCATGGTCACTCTGACCCACAGCCCCATATGCAGCAAGCTGTGTTGCACTGTGTGCTCTGACACCTCTCTATCATAGCCAGCAATAACTTTTTCAGCAATTTGTGCTACAGTAGCTCTTCTGTGGGATTGAACCAGACAGTCTAGCCTTTTCTCCCCATGTGCATCAATGAGCCTTGGGCATCCATGTTCTGGTTGCTGGTTAACCAGCTGTCCTGCTTTGGACCGCTTTAGGTACAAACTAACCACTGCATACACATTATGCAATATACAATTAACACCCCACAAAACCGGCAATTTTGGAGATGCTCTAACCCAGTCGTCTAGCCATCACAATTTTGGCCTTGTTAAAGTTGCACATATCCTTACACTTGCCCATTTTTCGTGTTTGACAGGTGCCATTGTAACAAGATAATCAATATTATTCACTTCACCTGTCAGTGGTTTTAAGATTATGGCTAATTAGCCTGTGAAGAGTTAACTGTGTTACAAGACTACCCCACAAGGTAAACTGTATCCATGTTCCTGTCACCTAATTATGTTAATGCAATATGATAATGTTCAGATTGGGTACAATATACCGTAAAAATAAGTGGAACAAGAGTGGTTTATTTGGATGTATCACATACCTCCACCATAGTCATATTCCCCAAAGTAGTATACTATGACATTTTTTTAATGATTTAAAGAAAATGACATTTGTATATGTACCTCATGGTTCCCCCTCCCCCAAAAAGAGCATCTGATTCCTCTGATGTAATCCTGTAAATACTGTCAATTATACAGAGACAAGGCAGTTTTATAAAATGTGCAGTTTTATGTTCAAATGAGGAATGGGGGCAGGTTCTTGTGTTCACTTGAACACACATAAAAAAGAAAAAAAAAAAAAACAGTCCAGGACATCTTCAGCACTTCCCTTTTTTAGATTCCCATTCCTGAAACAAAAAGGCACATATTTATTGTTTTTTAATCATAAAGAAAAACAACAAACTTATTAGATCTGCAATTTTATTACACATTCTTTATGATGATACAAATTGGAGACTTATATGTGGATTCTGACAGAATAAGCTTCTACTGATTAATTACGGACATTAAAATCCAGTTGGACTGTTAACTATTATCCCACTGACAGATTCAATACACTGCATATTTGCATTGTTTGTTCAGTATAGATAAATCACAGTACAGATACCAGTTTTGTTTTTTTAGCATGTGTCTGTTTACCTTGGCTTTCTGCATAACATTTCCCTTTGTAGACGCACAGATGGACAGGGGGCGCTTTCGCATTTCAGAGGCACAGTTGACTGGAATTACTGACTCAATGTATGGTACCTCACTTCTCCGAGTCTTCTATAAAATTGGGAATTAGAGCAATTAAATTTGACATAAATTTGAAGGTAGTGCAATTTAGACAACATGTGTGTTTTTGTACCTTGCCTAATGGTTTGGTCTCTACAGGTGCCCCTAAAGTTCCTCCAGCCAGAGATTTCTTCAGATTCTCTTTAACCTGAGTAAGTTTGAGCTCCAACTCCACACATTCACCTTCCTTTATCTGGCAGCTCTCCTCCAGTTGGGTCACACACTCCTCAAGTGCCAGCCACTGTTTATCTGGACCAAACACACCATTATTGTTACACATCCCACAGTAAGATAAAGCATTAACACAAGAAATGTGCATAAAATGACACTACATTGTATGCACTCAGATGGTCTCATTCTGTTGACAGGATTCATGCTGAATTTAAGATTTTAAGTTTCTGGAAAAATTTTAATCTTAAATTTAATCTTAAACTCCTGTCAACAGAATGAGACTGAGTCTCACCCCAGCTAAATCAGTGGAAATAAAGCCCTGTAACATCTGCTGTTGTCTACAACATATTTTCTTGGATCACTTGCTTTACAAGTATACTTTGGAGAGCACTGTAAGCTACATATTCAGTTCTTAGGAATCAGGAAAAACGCACAGTATTTTTTAAAATTTGACAGTACTGTTACTACAGTCCTTCAGAATGTTTCTATTTCATAGAAATTGAGATTCCCCAACTCTGCTTCTATAAATTACTTAATCAGTGAACTATACCGAGCCACAAATACAAGAACTGCACATGTATCGTACGACAGTTGTGATTTGTTGAATCTTATACCTTAAATTAGTTCCTCACCTGTTGCAACCTTCATTCTCTCCTTGGCTTCTCGTTTTTCCTTTCGCAGTAACACCAGTGCATTCCTGACATGGTCTTTCTGTCTCTCCAGTTCCTCTTTCTCCCTCAGGTAGAGGCGTGCATCCTCCTCAGCCCGTGTTTTCCCATACCTTCCATACTGATTTGCATCTGAAATGTAAAAGGTTGTAAAGAACTGTGGGAAGATGGAAGAATGACAATGCTATTAACACCCTCATCAAGGACACAGCAAAGGCAGAGTGGAGAGAGCTATACATCAAAGTCAAACGCCCTATAAAGCTCAGGTTGCATCATTTGCTTGGGCCATGCTGGAGAGGCCTTTGAAGTGGCAATGTGGGAACTCTCTCTGACTGCTCTAAAAACTGGTGAGAACAAGAAGCTTTAAGTATGCTTGTTATAATTCCCTAGGGGTTCAGGCATCTTTGCCCTTGATTGCACCCTCTAAGTTATCACCCCTTATTGACCATGAGGGAGAGCTGAAACGTCCAGAGACATACAACAGTACTTTTATAACACAGGAAATTATACAATATATAATATAGAACAGCTAACCAAAAGAATCAGTGAGAATGTGAACTCACAAATTTCAAAATAGCAATACAGAACACAGATCCCTTTGAAAGTATTGGAACAGCAAGGGCAATTCTATTGTTTTCACCATCATTGAAGACAGTTGGGTTTGAGATAAAAAGATCAATATGAGACAACAGATCAGAATTTCAGCTTTCATTTCCTCACATTTATATCTAGATGTATTAAACGCCGTAGAACATGGCACCTTTTGTTTTAACCCACTCGTTTTTTTCAAGTGATCAAAAAATACTGGAACGTGTGACTGATAGGTGTTTCTTACTGTCAAATTGACTGTTTAAAGTGTTAATAGCTCTGAGTGGCTACTCTTGTTTTGAGCCCCATGTTTCACCTGTGAAGACTGCATTTGTTGTTAAAAAGGATACACCCACATGGAGAACAGATGGTCTATGGGAGAAAAGCAAGCCATTTTGAAGCTGAGAAAAGAGGGAAAATAAATCAGAGCCATTGCACAAACATTGGGCATAGCATGCAACAATTTGGAATACCCTGAAAAAAAAAAGAAATCATTGGTATTCTAACAACCAAACATGTAACAGGTCAGCCAAGGATAACAACAGCAGTTGATGACAGAAACATTGTGATTGTTGTGAAAAACCCCCAAAAACTACAGTTAGTGACATCACCAACAACCTTCACAGGGGTGAAGGTATCACAATCCACCATTTGAAGTAGACTTCAAGTGCAGAAACATAGATGCCATACCACAAGATGCAAACCACTCATGAGCACTAAGGCCAGATTGGAATTCACAAAGAATCTCTACAAAAGTGATGGAAAGTCCAAAGTGTGGAGAAAGAATGGATCTGCTCATGATCCTAAACATAGAAGCTCATCAGTCAAGCATGGTGGACGTAGTCATGGCTTGGGCTTGCATGGCTGCTTCTAGAATGGGCCCACTAATCTTTATTGATTATGTAAGTCATGATGGTAGCAGCAGAATGACTTTAGACGTCGACAAAAACAACACGTCTTCCAATTTACAGATAAATGTATAAATTTAATAGGGAGGAAATTCATCATGCAGCAAGATAATGACCCAAACACAGGTTTTACACTGGCCAAGTCAATCACCAGACCATAACCCAGTTCAGCATGCATTTCACCTCCTGGAGACTGAAGGGAGAAACCCCCCAAAACAAACAACTGAAAGAGGTTGCAGTACAAGCCTGGAAAAGCAACACAAAAGAAAAATGTAACAGTTTGGTGATGTCCATGGGTCACCCACCAGCGTGATGCAGTTATTGCAAGCAAGGGATGTGCAACCAAATATTAAGTGTTATTTACTTTAATTTACTTTCTATCTGTTCCTATATTTTTGCTCACCTAAAAATTGGGTTGTCTGTCACCAAAGATGCCATGTTTTAAACTGTTTAACACATCTATATGTAAATATCAGGAAATGAAAGCTGAAATTCTGATCCATCATGTTTTGATCTCAAACACAAATGTCTTCAATGTGTAGCAAAAACAATAGAATTGACCTCACTGTTCCAATACTCTCAGAGGGTAATGTAGATAGTTGGTATGACTCACTAGAGCCATGGCGCTTAACGGTGACCTGAGGCTTGGCCATACTTCTGTCACTACTAGCTGACCGGCGCTTTACTAGATACCCATTCTTCAGCCTCTCATTCTCCTGCTGTATGACAAAACAGAAAAAGAAGATGGTAAATGGTTGTGATTGTAAATGGATCCAAGAACAGTTTTTGGTGGTGTGAAAAATTAGGAAGGGGCCATTTCTGTTAAACGGTTCAGCAGCCATCACATGCATACACATGTATAGGGGAGGTTGAGGGCACATAAAATGTCTGTTTTATCTTCTTTTCATATTAATCTGATTTCTTTTTCTTGTCTTGTTTTAAGAAGTAACTTGATCCATATATTGATATGGATGCCTGAGCTGGGCTGTGATGGTTGGATGTGACAGGGACAGATGGTCTAACCCTTCATTGCTCAGCACACACTTCAGAGGGAAGCCTCTGTCTAGGAGGATCATGCTCAATATTAGACCTACAAAGGAGATGTACCTGACAGGAAAGATAATACATAACAATTAGGATGGAAGTGAGTATGGATAGATATTTGATTGTTGATGCTTTTCACACACCTCTGTTTCCTCATAAGGGACCTCATCATAAGTCCTTGACTCTGTGGAGGTAGCCCATCTGAAGAGAAAAGAAAAATTAACCACTCAATGAATGACAGATTCAAACACATCAGTAGTAATTCAATTCTATTAACTTGCTTTTTGGTTACTCACAGAAAAGAATAACGAGCAGCTGAACGAATACTGGTGATGGTCTCCACATCCACATAGTCATAGTGCAAGCACTCTGGATCAGTAGAAGAACCAGTTTCTGCCAAAAGAACTCCAAGCCAACAGCCCATTTCTTCGGAGCAGCTTGCCTGACACACAATAAATGAATGAGACATGAGAAATGCACCACAGATATGACTCTGAAATGCACTGTAAGTGAATTATTTGATAGTGTACTACTTAATATTGTGTGGTGTAATGATTTGATAATTCTTAGATTGAAAGTGATCAAATGAGGTTCAAATAAAAGTATTTGCAAATTTTGCCTCCAGAAACCCTCTGTACCTCTAACGCTGCCACCTCAGTGCCACCTCTTAGTATTTTGAGGGCGAAAGGGTGCTTGGGCCCAAGCCCTGGCACCACTTCACAACCACGTAGGACAATGGAGGTGTGTGGACTCCGCCACCCATCAACTTTCTCATTATGAAGGTGGAGTGAGCCGCATCTTACACGGCACCACTGTTCCTTCCAGCTCTGGTTCACCAAAACACTCAGATAACCTACCAGAAACATCACAGATGTGTATACAAACAGATCTGTAAATGGTTTTATACATTACTATTCTTTGCTTACTCAAGGTAGTCTGTTGATTTATTAATTGACTGAATGGCATTCCCTCAAAAACTCCACTGCCAGTCCTCTTTAAGGTCTTTTAGAATGAGCTGCTGCCATTCAACAACTTTTACATTGAGTAGTATTTAAAAAAAATTTTTTTTTGCACAATTGTCTTTTATTTCTACAGGTTACATGTGTATTTGCATACTCAGACATAGTACCTAAAAAGAAAACGCTGATATGCGCAAGATAATCCCTTGTTATCCAAGGTCAAGCAAGTGTGGCTGCTTGAATGATAACTAAAGAAAATTGGAGAGCTAGTAATACAGCAGACAGTGATAGTGTATCAAGAACAACTGAGTCTTACCACAACGAGGGTTCTCGTCAAGAGATGATGTTCGTGTATATCCAGGTAGAGGTGGCTTCCTTTTGGAAAAGCTAATGATCCTATTGATCTTGCGCCCAGCTGCTCTGCTCATTGTACCTGTTAATTCTGACAGAGCAACCCGCTTAGGCTTACCTAAATAAATATACACGGAAATGTTATCAAAGAGTAAAAATTTAATGACACTGTACAGGAATTATAACATATGCAGAGCCCTCAATGGGCAAAATGAGAGACACACAGCTGAATGAATGCCATTCTGAGCTTCAATATAATCTATTTTATCTAATTATGTAAATGCAGAATTTAAAAACTGAAATGATAGAAGTTGGCTTTAAATGCAGAGTTTTTAAAGTAAGAGCAACTTACCATTCTCCCGGCTGTCTCGGCTACTTTCTCCACTAGGCATGCTATCCGAATCTGATGCATGTTTCTCACCAGACAATCTCTAGAAGACAGTCATTTTAAATACACACTACTTAAACTGGTAGTATATCTTAAAACTGTATAGTTTTACATTTCGTTTATTTTAAATTGTGGTTTAATTAGTATTGACGTTTTATTCTAACAGTAAAATAATTCAGTGTTCTTCATTGACAAACATCTTGAAGAACCTGTAATAATGCTGAAAAGCCAATAAACAAACAAACAAACAACTACACTCATCAGGAACCAGCACAAGCAATCTCAAATGTCTCATCTCAATGTGTCCAGACAAATGTTCTTTGCCTTAGAGAGAGACAGTGAAAAAATACATTGCTCAAAGCTCCAGTAGTGAGTCAGCAGCAGAATTTGTTTATTCAGATGCAAAATAATAGACCTAGCTTCTAGGGTTGCTCTGATCAGGATTTTTGCAACCAATACCGATTTCTTGTCATCATGATCAGTCTATAACAATCACAATCCTTCAAGCTTTATATAAGTAATATGTAAGCTTTCTATTGACCGTCACTGTTAACCTTTTTTTCTGCAGATAAAATAATACCACAGATATTGCCTTGGTTATATTATTTACAATAATGTTGTAGATTGTTGTTTTAATTGAGAATCACATAAATAAGCACAACAAATATCCACTTTAACAGGCCTTTAAAAATACGGCAAAAGGCAAATTTTTCAGTGTTTTATGAGAACTTGGAATAATTCCACACTAGTGATGACATGACTGCAGTGCTAAAGTTTAACGTCATCATGAGTTTTGTGTCCTCACATGTTTTACATCATCAAATTGCAATCAGTTCATGAGATTGGCCAAATTTAGAGACTACCGATTGAGTCATAGAATGTGATTATCAACCGATACTGATTGGCGGCCAATCGATCAGAGCATCAATACTAGCTTCCATATTTTATGACAGTTTATCCCTCAGTGTTAAATCAGACTAAATGTGCTCTGCTTCCTCCTACACTCTCAAACATACATAGGGACACAAACACATAATTCTGCCACCTGCATTAACTCTTTTGGAACATGTTATTTTCAGCTGTCTGAGAACAATTTACTACTGTTTACTACAATTTACTATGTGTAAGCATATGGTTAGAGTGTTCTGAGCAGTTAGCCTTCCAGCCACTTTCACTCTGCACACATACACACAATATTAACAGTAGAGACCTAACTGGACACATTCTTATATATCTAGGGCATAGGTTAAAATGTTGCATATTAGATGTAATATTACAAAGAAAATTATTCACCTGCTATAAACAAGAGTAGATCTTATAGAGAAAAACTGTTTATTAGCATGGTGGTTTCATTGTAAAGCTCAGATAAATAACTCTTATAAATAACTCTTGTTTGATGTTCTTTGGGTGTGGATGTCAGCCAGGACTGTGAAAGAATTTGAATATACATTGTATACACTAAAAGCCACATCAAAGCTTATTGAAGTACACTAGTTTACCTTGTCCAAGTCTTTTTCTGGCTCTTTTTCTCTTTTTCGGGGGATCATGGGAGATGCTGAGATGTCCAGTGTAGTCCCCAGACTGTTTACTTCACGCACCACCTAGTACCCCACACAGAGAAACAAGCACATCAGCAGTTTCAGCATATGAATAGATTTGGCTACATAGGAGGTGTCTCCACCAAAAGAATTCTTTCTTGTGCAATATTATTTCTGGCATGCACTCAGCATATTAAACTGTATGTGTATTCTTAACAGACAGTTAAGCACAGTTCTGGTTGTATGACCTGAAAAGGCCTTTTAATTTGACGAGGAGAAAAACATGTTTACCTTGAGCCATTTATCTGCCTGCTCTTTGCTCTGTACAGCCAACACCAGAGCCTCTCCACCTGGCAGAGAGAAGCGAAGCTCGTGCTTCTTCTTCCTCCCATCCTTAGGCACATATATGACATTGCACAGATTAAGCGGCAGGTCCATGTAGGGAGACTGGTCTTTGGAGCTTTTGTAGCACTAGAAAGAGAAACCAACAATGTAACAGTTCAATAAATTGCTGAATGCATACAAAGCAGTATCCAACACAAAGACATGCCAAAAATGCTGGGATAGCTAATAATGGAAGGTCACAGGTTTGGTGGAAACCAACACGTCACTGTGCAAAGCTCAACATGGCCCACCTGAAGTCTGTTCTCACGGATGACCGTGAGTTGTTTGGCCCACTGACCAAATCGCTTCTTCTTCAGCAGGAAGGCACAGATACGGCAATCCCTCACTGGGGCCATGGAGTTCTCCTCTGAGGGCCACTTGTGGGTTAAATGCTGACCCCTTTCCTCCTCTTCCTCATCATATGACTCATAGGAACTACTCAGAGCATCTGAATCATTATCTGGAGATCAAATATGTATAATCAGAAAATAAACTACTATCGATTAAAACATCTGCCAAGCT
The DNA here is from genome assembly GCF_001660625.3 of Ictalurus punctatus. NCBI lineage: Eukaryota > Metazoa > Chordata > Actinopteri > Siluriformes > Ictaluridae > Ictalurus > Ictalurus punctatus. Next base: position 6,901,452 of record NC_030423.2, on the reverse strand, counting down.
TACGAGTGTAAATGTAGTCTTGTGGGAACACATGTCTGGAGCGAGTGGTAAGATGGCTCATTAGCTCATTAGCTTAAAGCGTGAGCGGGAATATAGTGGTGAAGAAAATTCAGTTTAACATTTCTAAGCCAATCCTGTGCACAGTGAAGGCATATCCCAGTGTAGGGTAGGCTTGTCTGAAAATGTTGCTTGTAAACATTTTCTGACCAACAGGAAGGTTTGGCTTACCATGGATGTAAGCCATTGCTGAAAGGTCACCACATAAGTTACCAGTTAAGCTCTTATCTTTGTAGAGGACAAATTACATTCAGTAAAACAAGTGTTATTTTAAAGAAATAATTTGAAGACACCTCTGGATGGTAAAATTGGGGTGGGTTTTAGGTCTATTATAGCAATTTTTATGATAATTTCTGCTGGAATTTGAAAGATTGTTTCCAGACATGTAGCTCTTATATATCACATCTGGCTCTGCCAGATTAATGTGAATGTAACAACCAAACAGGCTAAATGTGCTGCACAAAGCAGTGTTCTGTGTTCTCTTAGGGAATAGATTTGTTTTACTGAGAGGGAGATGCATCTACAGGTAATGCACAATTACAAGAGTTTTTGCGCCGCCTGTTCATGCTGACATTTGGACAGTTATTGTTTGTGTCTTCATAGTATCCATCCCCAATGGAGTTAGGAGGACTGGAGCTACCTAGAGGTCAGAGGAGTAAAGTATTTAAAAGTTAAAGTCAAAATAAGGGCATAAAATGGTATACTGTGCATATTACTGGTTCATAAATATAATCCGAAATAACTACCTAGACTCATTTAGTTTACGCATTCTTTAAGAAAACTACATGACAAACCATATGACTGAATGTTTATTTCATTTAAGCAATAATTCTGGTGATGCAAAACTCACTGCGGCTGGTTATGTACTCTGGCACAGTACCAGGGCTGAGTGGCACAGCCTCCTCATAGTAGTCCTCTGGAGGTGGGGTGGTGGGAAGTGGAGGTGCTGAATCTGGTGTAATCTAGTCAAAAACAAGGAGCAATAAAATATTCAACCAAAAGCTGTGGCCCCACATAACTCAAATCACCCTCTTTCATAAGTTTTTGTGTAACATTTTGAGGTACATCTGCTGTGAAGAAAGTGCTGTTTGATGATTATTAGTACCACTATGCCTCTTACAATGGACTACCCCTTCTGAAAAGGCTTACTTAGTTTTGTATTTTATCAAACCACAATAATCCTTTTTAAAGAAATGCTAGAATAGAAAATAAATAGAATAAATTGGATATGTATGCAAACATAAATATGTAAACAGAATAAAGTGCAATTTGTGATATTTTATAATTTCAAATTAACAGCTTGTGTGTATGAAACTTCCCCTGGAGAGAGAGAGAGAGAGAGAGAGAAAAACACAGTACAGGACGTTTTTCTGCAGGGTAATACATGGTTACAGAACACCTGTAGACCACTGTGGACCAATGCCCCTTTCAGAACAAGATTTCAAGAATTGTACATTATGTACTGCTATCTTCATTTCTGTATTGATTTTGATACATGTTTGGGGTCATTATCCTGTTGAAATGTCAATTACGGTTTTGCAGATGCTTTTCCTTGCATCTCCATTTTATTTCCGCCAAACATACTAATAGTGTCCGTAGCACACGATACGAATATTAGCAGTTTCAATGACACGTTGGTGAAATGCTGCATTCTGTAGTTTGCTCTCAGGAAAGTATGCTCATGTGTCCATTTCTTGTAAATTTTTTAACTCTTCCAAATGTTTTCATTTTTAATCATTTTGTTGTAATTTTTTTTTTACTTTAATCTTATTTTATTACATTTTATTTATTTTAATCTGACTTGTGCATGTCAGCAACCATCTGTCTCTTTGGTGTTAAAAGCTTTCTGAAATGATTTTACAAGTGTGCAACTTCATGTTTTTACCCAAGGAAACAAGATATCAACAACAATAAAGCTCTACAAAAAGTGTTTTTAAATGACAAACTGTTTTGCATTTTTTGAAAATATTTGTTGCTCAAGACAGCTCATGTGTTTTTGAGATACAAATGATATACTTTTATGAAAGCAGCTCTGAATCTTTTTGTTACAGGAAAGGTGAGTAGTTACTCAAACTGTTTGAGTAGAAAATTTTAATTTAAATCATTGTGTGCCAGTTCTCTAGAAGAGTGCCAAATGCTTGGATTAAATGAGAAGGTGGCACCTTACAGGTTTAGATGCAAACTGGTTTGTTTTGAGGCTTTTCTTCTGTTCTTCTACTTCAACTTTCAGCTCACTAAGGTTGCAGTCTGTGGAAGCAATACATACATTTTTTTAGTGCACAATAATGGAATCAACAGGGAATGCTGAGTCAAAACACATCAATGCTAGTCTTATTTACCAAAGTTATCAAAAAGGGCTTCCACAAAGCTAGTGCCATTTCTGCAGACAGAGGTGTTCATGTACATGTATTCTGGTCCAGTGACTAAAAAGGTTTTTTTAAAGTGACAAAAATAACAAAAAACAACCATTAAAATAACCATAGGAGAATACAT